>NC_057800.1:658238616-658257778 GCF_018294505.1 Triticum aestivum | reverse complement strand
ACCACCCCTGCCCGCTCGGGTCGTGGCCGTCGCCCCCGCGGCTGTGTCCGGTGCCCACGCCCCTGGATTCTCGCAGTCGCCGCGGCCCGACCTCGCCCCACGCCCCTCCCTGCCTCGCCGCCGGCGGCCGGACTGGCCCCGTCGCGCCGCTGGTCTCGCCCGAGGCCAGCGCCCGGGTTGGCCCCTATCGGGCGCCCCTGCGCCCGTTACCAGTAGCGCCCGTCCCGGTTTGGCCCCCTAGGGCCTATGACAAACGGGGCCCACGCCCAGAACAAAAATGATAAAAAAGAAGAAGAATTAAAAATAACAATTGATAATAAAAATAATTAATTATTTAATTAATTAAATAATTAACTTAATTAATCATGTTTAGTTAGCTAATTAACTTAATTAACCTATGTTAGTTAAACTAATAACCTAATTAGTCCTTTTAATCTGTTAGGTTAGTAAAACAGTGTATGACAAGGGGGCCCCACCCCCTGTTGACCAGTCCAAGCTTGACTGGTCAATTAGGACCCCTTGGACCCACATGTCAGCCCCTCTGGTACACTTATGTGTACCGAGAGCTGGGTGCACTTAGCAATTCACCTTTATTTCGAATTAAAATAATCTGATAATTTTAGAAAATGAATTAAAATTTTAAAAATTAATATAAAATAAACCGTAGCTCGGATGGAAAAACTTTATACATGAAAGTTGCTCAGAACGAGGAGGCGAATCCGGATACGCAGCCCGTTCATCCGCCACGCATCCCTAACATAGCGAGCACGCAACTTTTCCCCTTCGGTTCATAAGTCCGAAAACGTGAAACACCGGGAATACTTTCCCGGATGTTTTCCGCCTCCACCGGTACCACCTCGTACCGCGTTAGGGCACACCTAGCATCACGCTTTGTCATGTCATGCATCATCATGCATTTGTTTGCAATTTATTTATTGTTTCTTCCCCCTCTTCTCTCGCTAGACACCGAGACCGACGCCGCTGCTACCCAGTACGACTACGGTGTTGACGACCCCTCTCTCTTGCCAGAGCAACCAGGCAAGCCCCCCCTTTGATCACCAGATATCGCCTACTCTTCTCTATACTGCTTGCATTAGAGTAGTGTAGCATGTTACTGCTTTCCGTTATTCCTATACTGATGCATAGCCTGTCCTTGCTACTACTGTTGTTACCATTACCTGCTATCCTACTGCTTAGTATAGGATGCTAGTGTTCCATCGGTGGCCCTACACTCTTGTCCGTCTGCCATGCTATACTACTGGGCCGTGATCACTTCGGGAGGTGATCACGGGCATATACTATATACTTTACACAGTTACATTACCTGTGGTACTGTTCGGAGTTGGGGGCTGAAGGGGCAGGTGGCTCCATCCCGGTAGAGGTGGGCCTGGGTTCCCGACGGCCCCCGACCATTACTTTGTGGCGGAGCGACAGGGCAGGTTGAGACCACCTAGGAGAGAGGTGGGCCTGGCCCTGGTCGGTGTTCGCGGATACTTAACACGTTTAACGAGATCTTGGTATTTGATCTGAGTTTGGTTACTGGCCTATACGCACTAACCATCTACGCGGGAACAGTTATGGGCACTCGACGTCGTGGTATCAGCCGAAGCCTTCGCGACGTCAGTGACTGAGTGGCGCGCGCCGGATTGGACCATAAGCCTGCTCTTGTATTAAGGGGGCTAGTTCTGCTTCCGGCCGCGTACGCAACGTGCAGGTGTGCAATGGGCGATGGGCCCAGACCCCTGCGCCATAGGATTTAGACCGGCGTGCTGACCTCTCTGTTGTGCCTAGGTAGGGCTGCGATGTGTTGATCTTCCTGTTGGGGAACGTAGTAATTTCAAAATTTTCCTATGCACACGCAAGATCGTGGTGATGCACAGCAACGAGAGGGGAGAGTGTTGTCTACGTACCCACGCAGACCGACTGCGGAAGCGATCACACAATGTAGAGGAAGTAGTCGTACGTCTTCCCGATCCGATCGATCCAAGCACCGTTACTCCGGCACCTCCGAGTTCTTAGCACACGTACAGCTCGATGACGTTCCCCGGGCTCCGATCCAGCAAAGCGTCGGGGAAGAGTTCCGTCAGCACAACGGCGTGGTGACGATCTTGATGTTCTATCGTCGCAGGGATTCGCCTAAGCACCACTACAATATGATCGAGGTGGAATATAGTGGCAGGGGGCACCGCACACGGCTAAGGAACGATCTCAAGGATCAACTTGTGTGTCTAGAGGTGCCCCCCTGCCTCAGTATATAAAGGAGCCAAGGGGAAGGGGTGCGGCTAGCCTATGGAGGCGCAGGAGGAGTCCTACTCCTACCGGGAGTAGGACTCCCCCCCCCCCAATCCTATTCCAAATAGGATTTCCAAGGAGAAAGAGAGAGAGGGGGGGCGGCCACCTCTCCTAGTCCTAATAGGACTAGGGGAGGGGGGAGGCGCATAGCCCATCTTGGGCTGCCCCTTTCACCCTTCCACTAAAGCCCACTAAGGCCCATATGGTTCCCGGGGGGTTCCGGTAACCTCCCGGTACTCCGGTAAAATCCCGATTTCACCCGGAACACTTCCGATATCCAAACATAGGCTTCCAATATATCAATCTTTATGTCTCGACCATTTCGAGACTCCTCGTCATGTCCGTGATCACATCCGAGACTCCGAACAACCTTCGGTACATCAAAATGCATAAACTCATAATAATTGTCATCGTAACGTTAAGCATGCGGACCCTACGGTTCGAGAACAATGTAGACATGACTGAGACACATCTCTGGTCAATAACCAATAGCGGGACCTGGATGCCCATATTGGCTCCTACATATTCTACGAAGATCTTTATCGGTCAGACCGCATAACAACATACGTTGTTCCCTTTGTCATCGGTATGTTACTTGCCCGAGATTCGATCGTCGGTATCCAATACCTAGTTCAATCTCGTTACCGGCAAGTCTCTTTACTCGTTCCGTAATACATCATCTCACAACTAACTCATTAGTTGCAATGCTTGCAAGGCTTATGTGATGTGCATTACCAAGAGGGCCCAGAGATACCTCTCCGACAATCGGAGTGACAAATCCTAATCTCGAAATACGCCAACCCAACATCTACCATCTGAGACACCTGTAGAGCTCCTTTATAATCACCCATTTACGTTGTGACGTTTGGTAGCACACAAAGTGTTCCTTTGGCAAACGAGAGTTGCATAATCTCATAGTCATAGGAACATGTATAAGTTATGAAGAAAGCAATAGCAACATACTAAATGATCGGGTGCTAAGCTAATGGAATGGGTCATGTCAATCAGATCATTCAACTAATGATGTGACCTCGTTAATCAAATAACAACTCTTTGTTCATGGTTAGGAAACATAACCATCTTTGATTAACGAGCTAGTCAAGTAGAGGCATACTAGTGACATTCTGTTTGTCTATGTATTCACACATGTATTATGTTTCCGGTTAATACAATTCTAGCATGAATAATCAACATTTATCATGATATAAGGAAATAAATAATAACTTTATTATTGCCTCTAGGGCATATTTCCTTCAGTCTTCCACTTGCACTAGAGTCAATAATCTAGATTACACTATAATGATTCTAACACCCATGGAGTCTTGGTGCTGATCATGTTTTGCTCGTGGAAGAGGCTTAGTCAATGGGTCTGCAACATTCAGATCCGTATGTATCTTGCAAATCTCTATGTCTCCCACCTGGACTAGATCCCGGATGGAATTGAAGTGTCTCTTGATGTGCTTGGTCCTTTTGTGAAATCTGGATTCCTTTGCCAAGGCAATTGCACCAGTATTGCCACAAAAGATTTTCATTGGACCCGATGCACTAGGTATGACACCTAGATCGGATATGAACTCCTTCATCCAGACTCCTTCGTTCACTGCTTCCGAAGCAGCCATGCACTCCGCTTCACATGTAGATCCCGCTACGACGCTTTGTTTAGAACTACACCAACTGACAGCTCCACCGTTTAATGTAAACACGTATCCGGTTTGCGATTTAGAATCGTTCGGATCAGTGTCAAAGCTTGCATCAACGTAACCTTTTACGGTGAGCTCTTTGTCACCTCCATATACGAGAAACATATCCTTAGTCCTTTTCAGGTATTTCAGGATGTTCTTGACCGCTGTCCAGTGATCCACTCCTGGATTAGTTTGGTACCTCCCTGCTAAACTTATAGCAAGGCACACATCAGGTCTGGTACACAGCATTGCATACATGATAGAGCCTATGGCTGAAGCATAGGGAACATCTTTCATTTTCTCTCTATCTTCTGCAGTGGTCGGGCATTGAGTCTGACTCAACTTCACACCTTGTAACACAGGCAAGAACCCTTTCTTTGCTTGATCCATTTTGAACTTCTTCAAAATCTTGTCAAGGTATGTGCTTTGTGAAAGTCCAATTAAGCGTCTTGATCTATCTCTATAGATCTTTATGCCTAATATGTAAGCAGCTTCACCGAGGTCTTTCATTGAAAAACTCTTATTCAAGTATCCCTTTATGCTATCCAGAAATTCTATATCATTTCCAATCAGTAATATGTCATCCACATATAATATCAGAAATGCTATAGAGCTCCCACTCACTTTCTTGTAAATACAGGCTTCTCTGAAAGTCTGTATAAACCCAAATGCTTTGATCACACTATCAAAGCGTTTATTCCAACTCCGAGAGGCTTGCACCAGTCCATAAATGGATCGCTGGAGATTGCACACTTTGTTAGCTCCCTTTGGATCGACAAAACCTTCCGGTTGCATCATATACAACTCTTCTTCCAGAAATCCATTCAGGAATGCAGTTTTGACATCCATTTGCCAAATTTCATAATCATAAAATGCAGCAATTGCTAACATGATTCGGACAGACTTAAGCATCGCTACGGGTGAGAAGGTCTCATCGTAGTCAACCCCTTGAACTTGTTGAAAACCTTTCGCGACAAGTCGAGCGTTGTACACAGTAACATTACCGTCAGCGTCAGTCTTCTTCTTGAAGATCCATTTATTCTCAATTGCTCGCCGATCATCGGGCAAGTCAACCAAAGTCCATACTTTGTTCTCATACATGGATCCCATCTCGGATTTCATGGCTTCAAGCCACTTTGCGGAATCTGGGCTCACCATCGCTTCTTCATAGTTCGTAGGTTCATCATGATCTAGTAGCATGACTTCCAGAACTGGATTACCGTACCACTCTGGCACGGATCTCACTCTGGTTGATCTACGAGGTTCAGTAGTATCTTGATCTAAAGCTTCATGATCATCATCATTAACTTCCTCACTAACTAGTGTAGGTGTCACTGAAACAGTTTTCTGTGATGTACTACTTTCCAATAAGGGAGCAGGTACAGTTACCTCATCAAGTTCTACTTTCCTCCCACTCACTTCTTTTGAGAGAAACTCCTTCTCCAGAAAGTTTCCGTATTTAGCAACAAAAGTCTTGCCTTCGGATATGTGATAGAAGGTGTATCCAATAGTTTCCTTTGGATATCCTATGAAGACACATTTCTCCGATTTGGGTTCGAGCTTATCAGGTTGAAGCTTTTTCACATAAGCATCGCAGCCCCAAACTTTCAGAAACGACAACTTTGGTTTCTTGCCAAACCACAGTTCATAAGGCGTCGTCTCAACGGATTTTGATGGTGCCCTATTTAACGTGAATGCGGCCGTCTCTAGAGCGTATCCCCAAAACGATAGCGGTAAATCAGTAAGAGACATCATAGATCGTACCATATCTAGTAAAGTACGATTACGACGTTCGGACACACCATTACTCTGTGGTCTTCCGGGTGGCGTGAGTTGCGAAACTATTCCACAATTTTTCAAATGTACACCAAACTCGTAACTCAAATATTCTCCTCCACGATCAGATCGTAGAAACTTTATTTTCTTGTTACGATGATTTTCAACTTCACTCTGAAATTCTTTGAACTTTTCAAATGTTTCAGACTTATGTTTCATTAAGTAGATATACCCATATCTGCTTAAGTCATCTGTGAAGGTGAGAAAATAACGATATCCGCCACGAGCCTCAATATTCATCGGACCACATACATCTGTATGTATGATTTCCAACAAATCTGTTGCTCTCTCCATAGTACCGGAGAACGGTGTTTTAGTCATCTTGCCCATGAGGCACGGTTCACAAGTACCAAGTGATTCATAATCAAGTGGTTCCAAAAGTCCATCAGTATGGAGTTTCTTCATGCGCTTTACACCGATATGACCTAAATGGCAGTGCCACAAATAAGTTGCACTATCATTATCAACTCTGCATCTTTTGGCTTCAACATTATGAATATGTGTATCACTACTATCGAGATTCAATAAGAATAGACCACTTTTCAAGGGTGCATGACCATAAAAGATATTACTCATATAAATAGAACAACCATTATTCTTTGATTTAAATGAATAACCGTCTCGCATTAAACAAGATCCAGATATAATGTTCATGCTCAATGCTGGCACCAAATAACAATTATTTAGGTCTAATATTAATCCCGAAGGTAGATGTAGAGGTAGCGTGCCGACCGCGATCACATCGACTTTGGAACCGTTTCTCACGCGCATCGTCACCTCGTCCTTAGCCAATCTTCGCTTAATCCATAGTCCCTGTTTCGAGTTGCAAATATTAGCAACAGAACCAGTATCAAATACCCAGGTGCTACTGCGAGCATTAGTAAGGTACACATCAATAACATGTATATCACATATACCTTTGTTCACCTTGCCATCCTTCTTATCCGCCAAATACTTGGGGCAGTTCCGCTTCCAGTGACAAGTCTGCTTGCAGTAGAAGCACTCAGTTTCAGGGTCCAGACTTGGGTTTCTTCTCTTGAGCAGCAACTTGCTTGCCGTTCTTCTTGAAGTTCCCCTTCTTCTTCCCTTTGCCCTTTTTCTTGAAACTAGTGGTCTTGTTAACCATCAACACTTGATGCTCCTTTTTGATTTCTACCTCCGCAGCTTTCAGCATTGCGAAGAGCTCGGGAATAGTCTTGTTCATCCCTTGCATATTATAGTTCATCACGAAGCTCTTGTAGCTTGGTGGCAGTGATTGGAGAATTCTGTCAATGATGCAATCATCTGGAAGATTAACTCCCATCTGAATCAAGTGATTATTATACCCAGACATTTTGAGTATATGCTCACTGACAGAACTGTTCTCCTCCATCTTGCAGCTATAGAACTTATTGGACACTTCATATCTCTCAATTCGGGCATTTGCTTGAAATATTAACTTCAACTCCTGGAACATCTCATATGCTCCATGACGTTCAAAACGTCGTTGAAGTCCCGATTCTAAGCCGTAAAGCATGGCACACTGAACTATCGAGTAGTCATCAGCTTTGCTCTGCCAGACGTTCATAACATCTGGTGTTGCTCCAGCAGCAGGCGTGGCACCCAGCGGTGCTTCCAGGACGTAATTCTTCTGTGCAGCAATGAGGATAATCCTCAAGTTACGGACCCAGTCCGTGTAATTGCTACCATCATCTTTCAACTTTGCTTTCTCAAGGAACGCACTAAAATTCAACGGAACAACAGCACGAGCCATCTATCTACAATCAACATAAACAAGCAAGATACTATCAGGTACTAAGTTCATGATAAGTTTAAGTTCAATTAATCAAATTACTTAAGAACTCCCACTTAGATAGACATCCCTCTAATCCTCTAAGTGATCACGTGATCCAAATCAACTAAACCATGTCCGATCATCACGTGAGATGGAGTAGTTTCATTGGTGAACATCGCTATGTTGATCATATCTGCTATATGATTCACGCTCGACCTTTCGGTCTCCGTGTTCCGAGGCCATATCTGTATATGCTTGGCTCGTCAAGTATAACCTGAGTATTCCGCGTGTGCAACTATTTTGCACCCGTTGTATTTGAACGTAGAGCCTATCACACCTGATCATCATGTGGTGTCTCAGCACGAAGAACTTTCGCAACGGTGCATGCCCAGGGAGAACACTTCTTGATAATTTAGTGAGAGATCATCTTATAATGCTACTGTCGATCAAAGCAAGATAAGATGCATAGAAAGATAAACATCACATGCAATCAATATAAGTGATATGATATGGCCATCATCATCTTGTGCCTGTGATCTCCATCTCTGAAGCACCGTCATGATCACCATCGTCACCGGCGCGACACCTTGATCTCCATCGTAGCATCGTTGTCGTCTCGCCAATCTTATGCTTCCACGACTATCGCTACCGCTTAGTGATAAAGTAAAGCATTACATCGCGATTGCATTGCATACAATAAAGCGACAACCATATGGCTCCTGCCAGTTGCCGATAACTCGATTACAAAACATGATCATCTCATACAACAAAATTCAGCATCATGCCTTGACCATATCACATCACAACATGCCCTGCAAAAACAAGTTAGACGTCCTCTACTTTGTTGTTGCATGTTTTACGTGGCTGCTACGGGCTTAAGCAAGAAACAATCTCACCTACGCATCAAAACCACAACGATACTTTGTCAAATAGACTCCGTTTTAACCTTCGCAAGGACCGGGCGTAGCCACACTTGGTTCAACTAAAGTTGGTGAGACAGTCGCCCGCAAGCCACCTGTGTGCAAAGCACGTCGGGGGAACCGGTCTCGCGTAAGCGTACGCGTAAGGTTGGTCCGGGTCGTCTCGTCCAACAATACCACCGAACCAAAGTATGACATGCTGGTAGCCAGTATGACTTATATCGCCCACAACTCACTTGTGTTCTACTCGTGCATATAACATCAAACCATAAAACCTAGGCTCGGATGCCACTGTTGGGGAACGTAGTAATTTCAAAATTTTCCTACGCACACGCAAGATCATGGTGATGCACAGCAACGAGAGGGGAGAGTGTTGTCTACGTACCCACGCAGACTGACTGCGGAAGCGATCACACAACATAGAGGAAGTAGTCGTACGTCTTCCCGATCCGACCGATCCAAGCACCGTTACTCCGGCACCTCCGAGTTCTTAGCACACGTACAGCTCGATGACGATCCCCGGGCTCCGATCCAGCAAAGTGTCGGGGAAGAGTTCCGTCAGCACAACGGCGTGGTGACGATCTTGATATTCTATCGTCGCAGGGCTTCGCCTAAGCACCACTACAATATGATCGAGGTGGAATATAGTGGCAGGGGGCACCGCACACGGCTAAGGAACGATCTCAAGGATCAACTTGTGTGTCTAGAGGTGCCCCCCTGCCTCAGTATATAAAGGAGCCAAGGGGAAGGGGTGCGGCCAGCCTATGGAGGCGCAGGAGGAGTCCTACTCCTACCGGGAGTAGGACTCCCCCCCCCCCAATCCTATTCCAAATAGGATTCCCAAGGACAAAGAGAGAGAGGGGGGGCGGCCACCTCTCCTAGTCCTAATAGGACTAGGGGAGGGGGGAGGCGCATAGCCCATCTTGGGCTGCCCCTTTCACCTTTCCACTAAAGCCCACTAAGGCCCATATGGTTCCCGGGGGGTTCCGGTAACCTCCCGGTACTCCGGTAAAATCCCGATTTCACCCGGAACACTTCCGATATCCAAACATAGGCTTCCAATATATCAATCTTTATGTCTCGACCATTTCAAGACTCCTCGTCATGTCCGTGATCACATCCGGGACTCCGAACAACCTTCGGTACATCAAAATGCATAAACTCATAATAACTGTCATCGTAACGTTAAGCGTGCGGACCCTACGGTTCGAGAACAATGTAGACATGACTGAGACACATCTCTGGTCAATAACCAATAGCGGGACCTGGATGCCCATATTGGCTCCTACATATTCTACGAATATCTTTATCGGTCAGACCGCATAACAACATATGTTGTTCCCTTTGTCATCGGTATGTTACTTACCCGAGATTCGATCGTCGGTATCCAATACCTAGTTCAATCTCGTTACCGGCAAGTCTCTTTACTCGTTCCGTAATACATCATCTCACAACTAACTCATTAGTTGCAATGCTTGCAAGGCTTATGTGATGTGCATTACCGAGAGGGCCCAGAGATACCTCTCCGACAATTGGAGTGACAAATCCTAATCTCGAAATACGCCAACCCAACATCTACCATCTGAGACACCTGTAGAGCTCCTTTATAATCACCCATTTACGTTGTGACGTTTGGTAGCACACAAAGTGTTCCTCTGGCAAACGGGAGTTGCATAATCTCATAGTCATAGGAACATGTATAAGTTATGAAGAAAGCAATAGCAACATACTAAACGATCGGGTGCTAAGCTAATGGAATGGGTCATGTCAATCAGATCATTCAACTAATGATGTGACCTCGTTAATCAAATAACAACTCTTTGTTCCTGGTTAGGAAACATAACCATCTTTGATTAACGAGCTAGTCAAGTAGAGGCATACTAGTGACATTCTGTTTGTCTATGTATTCACACATGTATTATGTTTCCAGTTAATACAATTCTAGCATGAATAATAAACATTTATCATGATATAAGGAAATAAATAATAACTTTATTATTGCCTCTAGGGCATATTTCCTTCACTTCCGAGGTCGGGCATGACCCAGGAAAGTGTGTCCGGCCAAATGGGATCGAGCGTGTTGGGATATGTGGTGCACCCCCGCAGGGAAGTTAATCTATTCGAATAGCCGTGATCTTCGGTAACAGAACGACTTGGAGTTGTACCTTGATCTTATGACAACTAGAACCGGATACTTAATAAAACACACCCTTCCAAGTGCCAGATACAATCGGTGATCGCTCTCTAACAGGGCGACGAGGAGAGGATCGCCGGGTAGGATTATGCTATGCGATGCTACTTGGAGAACTTCAATCTACTCTCTTCTACATGCTGCAAGACGGAGGCTGCCAGAAGCGTAGTCTTCGAAAGGACTAGCTATCCCCCCTTATCCTGGCTTTCTGCAGTTCAGTCCACATATAATAGCCTTTTTCCAGTTGATACCAATGCATACATATGTAGTATAGCTCCTTGCTTGCGAGTACTTTGGATGAGTACTCACGGTTGCTTTCTCCCTCTTTTCCCCCTATCCCTTCTACCTGGTTGTCGCAACCAGATGTTGGAGCCCAGGAGCCAGACGCCACCTTCGACGACGACTCCTACTACACCGGAGGTGCCTACTACTACGTGCTGCCCGCTGACGACGACCAGGAGTAGTTTAGGAGGATCCCAGGCAGGAGGCCTGCGCCTCTTTTGATCTGTATCCCAGTTTGTGCTAGCCTTCTTAAGGCAAACTTGTTTAACTTATGTCTGTACTCAGATATTGTTGCTTCCGCTAACTCGTCTATGATCGAGCTCTTGTATTCGAGCCCTCGAGGCCCCTGGCTTGTAATATGATGCTTGTATGACTTATTTTATTTGTAGAGTTGTGTTGTGATATCTTCCCGTGAGTCCCTGATCTTGATCGTACACGTTTGCGTGTATGATTAGTGTACGATTGAATCGGGGGCGTCACATCTGCATCTTCATCGTGGGTCGAAAACTGCTCGGCATCGGAGTCGGTCCAGTGGCAATTCTGATGAATCCAGTCCTCCTCTTCAGTGATCTGACCCTCAGACCCACTAGCAACTATTGCTCCCATCTGACGCATGAGCTCCTTGTGGCGCGTCCGGGCATGCTTCTCCGCCACATGAGTCATGTACTGACCATGAGACTCCATGCAGAAAAGCTTCTTCATCTTGCGCTTAAGCTTCTGTGCCCACAACGGTTCTACACTAGAGGGGCCAAAGTTCTCCTCATGATCATCTGTAGCAGCCTCACCCTCGGTCCCCATGGCAGCAGCAGCAGCAACATCAGCAGACGGACCCCCCGTGGCAGCAGTAGCAGATGGACCTCCTGTGTGAGGTGCTGTCCAGTTGTCCTTCTTCCTCAGACGCTTGATCTCATGAGACACCAAGTCTCCAGTCCCCAGCAACAGTCTGGGATAAGTCTGTGCCCAGGCCCTCTCAATGAGCCTCATGATGAATGGACCATAGATAGGACACTTGCGCTCAGACACGGCAGATAGAAGTTCAGACCACATGACATGAGAGATATCCAGGCTCTCTCCAGTGCTTGCTTCCTTCTCATGCTGACAGAAAAGGAGCATGTCCACGAGGTAAGAGTGGACCATAGCCAGATTCCCGATCCGAGGGAAGAGAGTCTCATAGAATATGCGATGAAGAATGTCCAGATACGGAGACAGCTCATAGGTCTTCTTCTGAGTGACTGGGTGAACCTTCACAGTGCAGTAGGGCCAAAGGGCTTGCTTGTGGGTGGATGTAGCATTGCGGTGAGGACGGAAACCGACAGGAGTCTCGAGCCCAGTATCCACCACATCAAGTAACTCCATGAAAGCCTTCCACTTGACAGAAAGCAGCTTGCCATTGGTCATCCATGTCAGAGACCTATCGACATCCATCCCAAGATGGACGGTGGCATAGAATTGAGCTACCAAATCCGCATCAAAGTCCTTGTTGAATTGCATGATCCTGAGAATGTTCAGCTGAGTGCACATCTGAAGAGCTTCGCCAAAGTACTCCGGATCCTTCTCCATAGCATCAGTGTCAATGGAGCGAACATCAACAAAAAGATTCTTCTTGGCCTTGATCACATCAAAGTAGATGGCAAATTGAAAACGGTTCCAGAACGGGCGGTTGACCAAAGTGGGTTCTTGGTCCACCGCATAGGGGTTGCGGCGACGCTTCTCCCAAAACTCCTTCTTGGTCATCTCAGTCACAGTCTTCCCTTTTGGCTTGTTGGAGGCTCGCTTCGATTGCTGAGGAGGTGGAGGAACACTTGCAAAAGCACTTACTGGAGGCGGTTGGGTGCTCGAGGAACCACCGGCAGGCTCTGAGGTGCGGTAGCATTTTGATGTGGCATGCCCGGGGTTGATACGGCGACCTTGCTGCTCGGAATGGTCATCACCTGGAGCCAAACACAAGAACAACGCGAAACAACCAGAAAGAACGAGCATAAGCCAACAACACAACAAAAGATCAGGGTAAAGGCAGGAG
Organism: Triticum aestivum; assembly: GCF_018294505.1. Taxonomy (NCBI): domain Eukaryota; kingdom Viridiplantae; phylum Streptophyta; class Magnoliopsida; order Poales; family Poaceae; genus Triticum; species Triticum aestivum. Next base: position 658,244,781 of record NC_057800.1, on the reverse strand, counting down.
AATGATGGAAATTGGCATGCAGCGGTAGTACCGTGACCTGCATGCGGTAGTACCGCCCCAAGCGGTAGTACCGCCCCAAAGGGAGCGGTAGTACCGCTCTAGGTCAAGCGGTAGTACCGTTCCAAAGGGAGCGGTAGTACGGCTTGAGGCGAATAAACAGCAGTTTCAAAGCATGAGGCGGTGAAACAGTGGTTTCCTACTACCGTGGTCAGATCCGGCACTACCGGCCTACCAAATTCAAAAATAATCCTACCAAACTCTAATCTAGATAGTCTAGTTGCCTTCTCCAATCAACTCAAGCCTAGATTTCGCCAAAAATCTAGAGATGCAACCACCATTGCCCCTAAGAAACAAGAACTAAAAGGAGACAAAACGAAAGAAAGAACGGGGGCAATACCGGCATCCATGGCAAGAGGACGTAGTGGGGATCGACTCCACCAAAGGAAATGGAGAGGGACGCCCTGGAGACGGAGATCCGCCGGAGCCCTCCCGCGGCGAGAGGAGGCTGGAGAGAGGAAGAGAAAAGAGGGGCGAAGTGAATGGGTATGGGGGAGAAGAAACCTCCCCCTGCCCCCGACTTAACCCCCTGTTCTCGTCCCCCAGCGGTAGTACCGTGCTGGGGGGCGGTAGTACCGCCCAGCGCGCCACGGCAACTAAACAGACACGGCTTAGCTCGACGAAACGACAAAAAAACGGCAAACACACCAGCAAACGACCAAGACAAACCTCTTCACAAGAGGGCGGTGGCCGAGGCCACCTATGTTTGAGTCAAAAGGTATAGCACCGCAAAGATTTTAACCTTGGGCCCATGACCAGAACTCGTCTTTTAAGCACAAGTGCCATCTACAATAGCTAAAGTGAAAGACTTGATCAATTTATGCATAATGGGGGGAGGGAGAGTTCATTGAGAGAACAACACTCCCCCTATGTCCATGCCTACACCCAAACTAGACAACAAATTGAGCGTGGTAGGGTGTGCACGGGTTCAAGCAACATTGCTCGAATCAATGATATTTAGCTCATGCCTTAACTCGTGAAATCTTGCTTCATCCAAGGGCTTCGTGAAAATATATGCAAGGTTGTCATGAGTGTTGACATAGTTGAGCTCGATATCTCCTCGCCTAATGTGATCCCGGATGAAGTGATACCGAATCTCAATATGCTTCGTCTTGAAGTGTTGCACTGGGTTGAGAGAAATCTTGATGGCACTTTCATTGTCACACCAAAGAGGCACTTTGTCACAAGTGACACCGTAATCCTTTAAAGTTTGCCTCATCCATAGAAGTTGTGCACAACAATTGCCGGCGGCGACATACTCTGCCTCAGTGGACGAGAGAGACACAGAACTTTGCTTTTTGGAAGACCAACTTACCAAAGAGCAACCAAGGAATTGGCACCCTCCGGAAGTGGACTTCCTATCCACTTTGTCTTCCGCCCATTCGGAATTCGAGTACCCTACAAGCTTGAAGTTTGATCCTCTTGGGTACCATAAGCCAAAGTTTGGGGTATGAGCCAAATATCAGAAGATTCGTTTGACTGCCACATAGTGACTTTCCTTAGGTGCGGCTTGAAACCATGCACAAATTCCCACACTCAACATGATGTCCGGTCTAGATGCACAAAGGTAAAGCAAGGAACCAATCATGGAACAATATACCTTTTGATCCACCACTTACCATTGGGATCTAAGTCAAGTTGGCACTTGGTGGGCATTGGAGTGGAGGCCGGCTTGACGTCACTTAGCTTGAATCTCTTGAGCATGTCTTGGGTGTATTTGGATTGATTGATGAAGGTTCCTTCTCTTCTTTGCTTCACTTTGAACCCTAGAAAGAACTTCAACTCTCCCATGGAGGACATCTCGAACTTTGAGGTCATGAGAGCGGCAAATTCCTCATTGAAAGCTTTGTTAGGAGAACCAAAGATAATATCATCAACATATAATTGGCACACAAACAACTCCCCTTTGACCTTCTTAGTAAAAAGAGTGGGGCCGATTAGCCCAACTTCAAAACCACGATCTTGTAACAACTCGGTAAGGTGGTCATACCACGCACGTGGGGCTTGTTTAAGGCCATAGAGTGCCTTATCGAGTTGATACACATGATCGGGAAAGTAGAGATCCTCGAACCCGGGGGTTGCTTGACGTAAACCAATTCATTAATGGGACCATTAAGAAAAGCACTCTTCACATCCATTTGTTGTAACTTAAAGTTATTATGAGAAGCATATGCAATCAACATGCGAATGGATTCAAGACGAGCAACGGGAGCAAAGGTTTCACCATAGTCGATACCCTCGACTTGGGAGTAGCCTTGTGCTACCAAACGAGCCTTGTTGCGAATGATAATCCCATGGGCATCTTGCTTGTTCTTGAATATTCACTTGGTTCCAATGACATTATGGTTCCCCGTTGGCCTTGGCACCAATCTCCACACTTTGTTGCGCTCGAAGTTGTTGAGTTCTTCGTGCATGGCATTAAGCCAATCCGGATCTTCTAGCGCCTCATAGACCTTGTGGGGTTCCACACAAGAGACAAACGTGTGATGCTCACAATAATTTGCTAATTGTCTACGAGTGCTTACCCCCTTTCTTAAGCTTCCAAGCACATTCGTCATGAGATGATCCTTGATGGAGAGCTTGGAAGCAACCTTGGCGGCACGACGCTCTAATTCCTCCTCGGTGGTGAGTTGAGGAGCGGTTACTTGATCATCTTGAGCGCCGTCATGAACTTGTTCTTGATCTTGAACTTGCTCGGGGGAGAGAACTTGACCTTGGGCATCACTTGGTGTGTCAACACCGTCTTGAGTATGATCTTGCCCTTGGTCTTGTTCATGAGGTTGAGGGCCTTCACTTTGTTCTTCGGAAGCGTGTGGGCCTTGGGTTGGTGATGGCTCCACTTGAGTGGAGCATTGTCCTTCTCCTTTGGCCACAAGGGGTTCCTCAATGGGTAGGATGAAACCAACACCCATTCTTCTTATGGCTTGAGGAGGAATTTCATCACCTACATCACAAGTGCCACTTTGCTCCACTTGGGAGCCGTTATTCTCATCAAACTCCACGTTACACGTCTCCTCAATAGGTCCCGTGGATTTATTGAGGACACAGTAAGCATGAGAGTTTGTAGCATAACTAACAAATATGCCCTCATAAGCTCTAGCCTCAAATTTAGACAACCGAACACCTTTATTAAGAATGAAACACTTACACCCGAATACCCGGAAGTACTTGAGGTTGGGCTTGTTACCGGTGAGTATCTCATATGGGGTCTTGTTCAAGCCCTTGCGGAGGTAGAGCCGATTGGATGCATGACATGCGGTGTTGATGGCTTCGGCCCAAAAGTTGTATGGAGACTTGAACTCCGCCATCATGGTCCGTGCCGCATCCATCAACATCCGGTTCTTCCTCTCCGCAACACCGTTTTGTTGAGGGGTGTATGGTGCGGAATATTGATGCTTGATTCCCTCATCACTAAGAAATTCATCCAAGGTGTAGTTCTTGAACTCGGTGCCGTTGTCACTTCTTATTGTCAAGATCTTTGCATTGTGTTGACGTTGTGCTTCATTTGCAAAGTCAATGACGGTTTGTTGGGTCTCGCTCTTCCTCTTGAAGAAATACACCCATATGTACCTTGAGTAGTCATCCACAATCACCAAGCAATACTTCCTACCTCCAAGACTATCGAAGGATGGGGGCCCAAAAAGATCCATGTGAAGGAGCTCCAAGGGCCTCCTTGAATAAATGATAGTCATGGGAGGGTGAGCCTTCTCATGTAGTTTTCCTTCCATACAGGCACTACAAGCACGATCTTTAGCAAAACTAACATTCGTTAGTCCATGAAAATGGTCTCTCTTGACAAGACTTTGCAAAGATCTCATATTGACATGGGCTAAACGGTGATGCCAAAGCCATCCCACATCAACTTTAGCCATTAGGCATGTCGCGGTCTTAGTGGGTCGCTCCGAAAAGTTAATCACATGTAGACCGTTCTCGACATGCCCAACAAAAGCTACTTTAAGAGTCTTGCTCCACAAGAGGGCCACGGTATCGATATCAAAGAAATTGGCAAAGCCCATGATTGCAAGTTGACGAACGGAAAGTAAATTGTATGCAAGGGACTCAACAAGCATGACCTTCTTGATCGTGAGATCATGAGAGATGACCACCTTGCCAAGTCCCAATACCTTAGAGGATGAGGCATCACCCCACTCGACATTGGTGGGCATAGATGGAACTTTGTGCACGTCCACCACCAAGTCCTTGCTTCCGGTCATATGATTTGTTGCTCCGCTATCGAGCAACCATGATCCACCTCCGGAAGCAAACACCTTGTTGGTGGCTTTAGCCATGAGGCACTTGGCAGTGATGTTCTCGTTGGGTGAGTCAAAGAGAGACACCCGTGACGTTGTTGCAATGGCAATGGAGGCCATGGCAACCGACTCATCATCTTCATCATCGTCATCATCCTCATTGTACTCTTCTTGCACAACCAATGCCTTGGGAGGAGTCTTCTTGGTGAAGTTGTTCTTGTTGGGGAACGACTTGGCCTTGTCCTTTCGGATGAGTTTGCCACCATTGTCTTCCCTCTTCTCATACGGGCATTCCGCAACGAAATGACTCACGTTGCCGCAATTGTAGCAAGTTCTTACACGTTGCTTGCCCCTTGTGCCACTCGAGTTGTTTTTGCTAAAGTTGGGCCTCGAGTTTTTCTTGCTCCAAAATTGCCTTGAAGCAAATGCCATGTGTTCATGATATGCATACTTTGTATCTTCGGGGTTGCTCTCCTCTTCTTCCTCTTCTTCTTCTTCCACGGTGAGCTTGGCCTTCAATGCAAGGTTAGGCTTCTTTGCCCGTTGAGAACGGAGCACCGCATTGTCGGCGGTCTTGTCCAAAATGTTCATGGCCACAAACTCATCCAACACTTCGCTTGAGGTCAAAGTGTGGAAGTCCGGTCTTTGACGAATGACGGAGGACATGGCCTTGTGTTAGGGCTGTTGGAAATATGCCCTAGAGGCAATAATAACAGCATTATTATTATATTTCCTTGTTCATGATAATTGTCTTTATTCATGCTATAATTGTGTTATCCGGAAATCGTAATACATGTGTGAATAACAGACACCAACATGTCCCTAGTAAGCCTCTAGTTGACTAGCTCGTTGATCAACAAATAGTCATGGTTTCCTCACTATGGACATTGGATGTCATTGATAACGAGATCACATCATTAGGAGAATGATGTGATGGACAAGATCCAATCCTAAACATAGCATAAGATCGTATAGTTCGTTTGCTAGAGTTTTTCCAATGTCAAGTATCCTTTCCTTAGACCATGAGATCGTGTAACTCCCGGATACCATAGGAGTGCTTTGGGTATACCAAACATCACAACGTAACTGGGTGACTATAAAGGTAGACTACGGGTATCTCCGAAAGTGTCTGTTGGGTTGACACGGATCAAGACTGGGATTTGTCACTCCGTATGACGGAGAGGTATCACTGGGCCCACTTGGTAATGCATCATCATTATGAGCTCAAAGTGACCAAGTGTCTGGTCACGGGATCATGCATTACGGTACGAGTAAAGTGACTTGCCGGTAACGAGATTGAACGAGGTATTGGGATACCGACGATTGAATCTCGGGCAAGTAACATACCGATTGACAAGGGAAATTGTATACGGGGTTGCTTGAACCCTCGACATCGTGGTTCATCCGATGAGATCATCGAGGAGCATGTGGGAGCCAACATGGGTATCTAGATCCCGCTATTGGTTATTGACCGGAGAGCAATCTCGGTCATGTCTACATGTCTCCTGAACCCGTAGGGTCTACACACTTAAGGTTCGGTGACGCTAGGGTTGTAGGGATATGTATATGCAGTAACCCGAATGTTGTTCGGAGTCTCGGATGAGATCCCGGACGTCACGAGGAGTTCTGGAATGGTCCGGAGGTAAAGAATTATATATAGGAAGTGTTATTTCGGCCATCGGGACAAGTTTCGGGGTCACCGGTATTGTACCGGGACCACTGGAAGGGTCCCGGGGATCCATCGGGTGGGGCCACCTGCCCTGGGGGGCCACATGGGCTGTAAGTGGTGCGCCTTGGCCTACATGGGCCAAGGGCACCAGCCCCAAGAGGCCCATGCGCCTAGGGTTCAAGAAGGGAA
>NC_057800.1:658229015-658238346 GCF_018294505.1 Triticum aestivum | reverse complement strand
CCCCCCTTGGCTCCCTATATATAGTGAGGGAAGGAGGGCCTCTCAAACCACGCCTTGGTGCCTCCCTCTCCCTCTCCAACACCTCCTCTTCCTCCATAGAGCTTAGCGAAGCCCTGCCGGAGTACTGCAGCTCCACCACCACCACGCCGTCGTGCTGCTGCTGGAGCCATCTTCCTGAACCTCTCCTCTCCCCTTGCTGGATCAAGAAGGAGGAGACGTTACGCTGACCGTACGTGTGTTGAACGCGGAGGTGCTGTCCGTTCGGCGCTAGGATCTCCGGTGATTTGGATCACGTCGTGTACGACTACCACATCCCGTTCTTTGAACGCTTCCGCTCGCGGTCTACAAAGGTATGTAGATGAATCCGATTACTCGTTGCTAGATGAACTCATAGATGGATCTTGGTGAAACCGTAGGAAAATTTTTGTTTTCTGCAACGTTCCCCAACAGTGGCATCATGTGCTAGGTCTATGCGTAGTTCTTCTTGCGCGAGTAGAACACAATTTGTTGTGGGCGTAGATGTGTCTCTCCCACTTTAGTTGGAGCGGATTCGATGAAAAGGGTCCTTATGAAGGGTAAATAGAAGTTGACAAATCACGTTGTGGCTTTCACGTAGGTAAGAAAACGTTCTTGCTAGAATCCTATTTCAGCCACGTAAAACTTGCAACAACAATTAGAGGACGTCTAACTTGTTTTTGCAGCAAGTGCTTTGTGATATGATATGGCCAAAGTTGTGATGAATGATGAATGATATATATGTGATGTATGAGATGTTCATGCTATTGTAATAGGAATCACGACTTGCATGTCGATGAGTATGACAACCGGCAGGAGCCATAGGAGTTGTCTTTATTTTCTGTATGACCTGCGTGTCATTGAGAAACGCCATGTAAATTATTTTACTTTATTGCTAAACGCATTAGCCATAGTAGTAGAAGTAATAGTTGGCGAGCAACTTCATGGAGACACGATGATGGAGATCATGGTGTCTTGCCGGTGACAAGGTGATCATGGAGCCCCAAGATGGAGATCAAAGGAGCTATGTGATATTGGCCATATCATGTCACTATTATTATTTGATTGCATGTGATGTTTATCATCTTTTGCATCTTGTTTACTTAGAACGACGGTAGTAAATAAGATGATCCCTCATAATAATTTCAAGAAAGTGTTCCCCCTAACTGTGCACCGTTGCGACAGTTCGTTGTTTCGAAGCACCACATGATGATCGGGTGTGATAGATTCTAACGTTCACATACAACGGGTGTAAGACAGATTTACACATGCAAACACTTAGGTTGACTTGACGAGCCTAGCATGTGTACAGACATGGCCTCGGAACACAGAAGACCGAAAGGTCGAGCATGAGTCGTATAGAAGATACGATCAACATGAAGATGTTCATCGACGTTGACTAGTCCGTCTCACGTGATGATCGGACACGGCCTAGTTGACTTGGATCATGTTATACTTAGATGACTAGAAGAGGGATGTCTATCTAAGTGGGAGTTCATTGAATAATTTGATTAGATGAACTTAATTATCATGAACTTAGTCTAAAATTTTTACAATATGCCTTGTAGATCAAATGGCCAACGTTGTCCTCAACTTCAACGCGTTCCTAGAGAAAACCAAGCTGAAAGACGATGGCAACAACTATACGGACTGGGTCCGGAACCTGAGGATCATCCTCATAGCTGCCAAGAAAGATTATGTCCTACAAGCACCGCTGGGTGACGCACCTGTTCTCCCTGCAGAACAAGACGTTATTAACGCTTGGCAGGCACGTACCGATGACTACTCCCTCGTTCAGTGCGGCATGCTTTACAGCTTAGAGCCGAGGCTCCAAAAGCGTTTTGAGAGACATGGAGCATATGAGATGTTCGAAGAGCTGAAAATGGTTTTTCAAGCTCATGCCCAGGTCGAGAGATATGAAGTCTCCGACAAATTCTTCAGCTGTAAGATGGAGGAAAATAGTTCTGTCAGTGAGCACATACTCACTATGTCTGGGTTACATAACCGCTTGACTCAGCTGGGAGTTAATCTCCCGGATGACGCGGTCATTGACAGAATCCTTCAGTCGCTTCCACTGAGCTACAAGAGCTTTGTGATGAACTTTAATATGCAGGGGATGGAAAAGACCATTCCTGAAGTATTTTCTATGCTGAAATCAGCAGAGGTAGAAGTCAAGAAGGAACATCAAGTGTTGATGATCAATAAAACCACTAAGTTCAAGAAGGGCAAGGGTAAAAAGAACTTCAAGAAGGACGGCAAGGGAGTTGCCGCGCCCGGCAAGCAAGCTGCCGGGAAGAAGCCAAAGAATGGACCCAAGCCCGAGACTGAGTGCTTTTATTGCAAGGAAAGTGGTCACTGGAAGCGGAACTGCCCCAAATACTTAGCGGACAAGAAGGCCGGCAAAACGAAAGGTATATGTGATATACATGTAATTGATGTGTACCTTACCAGTACTCGTAGTAGCTCCTGGGTATTTGATACCGGTGCAGTTGCTCACATTTGTAACTCAAAGCGGGAGCTTCGGAATAAGCGGAGACTGGCGAAGGATGAGGTGACGATGCGCGTCGGGAATGGTTCCAAGGTCGATGTGATCGCTGTCGGCACGCTACCTCTACATTTACCTTCGAGATTAGTTTTAAACCTTAATAATTGTTATTTAGTGCCAGCTTTGAGCATGAACATTGTATCGGGATCTCGTTTAATTCGAGATGGCTACTCATTTAAATCCGAGAATAATGGTTGTTCTATTTATATGAGAGATATGTTTTATGGTCATGCTCCGATGGTGAATGGTTTATTCTTAATGTATCTCGAGCGTAATGCTACACATATTCATAGTGTGAGTACCAAAAGATGTAAGGTTGATAATGATAGTCCCACATACTTGTGGCACTGACGCCTTGGTCACATAGGTGTCAAACGCATGAAGAAGCTCCATGCAGATGGACTTTTAGAGTCTCTTGATTACGAATCATTTGACACGTGCGAACCATGCCTCATGGGTAAAATGACCAAGACTCCGTTCTCAGGGACAATGGAGCGAGCAACCAACTTATTGGAAATCATACATACTGATGTGTGCGGTCCAATGAGTGTTGAGGCTCGCGGTGGCTATCGTTATGTTCTCACCCTCACTGATGACTTGAGTAGATATGGGTATATCTATTTGATGAAACACAAGTCTGAAACCTTTGAAAAGTTCAAGGAATTTCAGAGTGAGGTTGAGAATCAACGTGACAGGAAAATCAAGTTTCTACGATCAGATCGTGGAGGAGAATACTTGAGTCACGAATTTGGCACACACTTAAGAAAATGTGGAATAGTTTCACAGCTCACGCCGCCTAGAACACCTCAGCGTAATGGTGTGTCCGAACGTCGTAATCGCACTCTATTAGATATGGTGCGATCTATGATGTCTCTTACCGATTTACCGCTATCTTTTTGGGGCTATGCTTTAGAGACTGCCGCATTCACTTTAAATAGGGCTCCGTCGAAATCCGCTGAGACGACACCATTTGAATTATGGTTTGGGAAGAAACCTAAGCTGTCGTTTCTAAAAGTTTGGGGATGCGATGCTTATGTCAAGAAACTTCAACCTGAAAAGCTCGAACCCAAGTCGGAAAAATGCGTCTTCATAGGATACCCTAAAGAAACTGTTGGGTATACCTTCTACCTCAGATCCGAAGGCAAGATCTTTGTTGCCAAGAATGGATCCTTTCTAGAGAAGGAGTTTCTCTCGAAAGAAGTAAGTGGGAGGAAAGTAGAACTTGATGAAGTATTACCTCTTGAACCGGAAAAAGGCGCAACTCAAGAAAATGTTCCTGAGGTGCCTGCACCGACTAGAGAGGAAGTTATTGATGATGATCAAGATACTTCTGATCAAGCTCCTACTGAAATTCGAAGGTCCACAAGGACACGTTCCGCACCAGAGTGGTACGGCAACCCTGTCTTGGAAATCATGTTGTTAGACAACGGTGAACCTTCGAACTATGAAGAAGCGATGGCGGGCCCGGATTCCGACAAATGGCTAGAAGCCATGAAATCCGAGATAGGATCCATGTATGAAAACGAAGTATGGACTTTGACTGACTTGCCCGTTGAGCGGCGAGCCATAGAAAATAAATGGATCTTTAAGAAGAAGACAGACGCGGATGGTAATGTGACCATCTATAAAGCTCGGCTTGTCGCTAAGGGTTATCGACAAGTTCAAGGGGTTGACTACGATGAGACTTTCTCACCGGTAGCGAAGCTAAAGTCCGTTCGAATCATGTTAGCAATTGCCGCATTCTACGATTATGAGATATGGCAAATGGACGTCAAAACGGCATTCCTTAATGGTTTCCTTAAGGAAGAATTGTATATGATGCAGCCGGAAGGTTTTGTCGATCCTAAGAATGCTGACAAGGTGTGCAAGCTCCAACGCTCGATTTCTGGGCTGGTGCAAGCATCTCGGAGTTGGAACATTCGCTTTGATGAGATGATCAAAGCGTTTGGGTTTACACAGACTTATGGAGAAGCCTGCGTTTACAAGAAAGTGAGTGGGAGCACCGTAGCATTTCTCATATTATATGTAGATGACATACTTTTGATGGGAAATGATATAGAACTCTTGGACAGCATTAAGGCCTACTTGAATAAGAGTTTTTCAATGAAGGACCTTGGAGAAGCTGCTTATATATTAGGCATCAAAATCTATAGAGATAGATCGAGACGCCTCATAGGTCTTTCACAAAGCACATACCTTGATAAGATATTGAACAAGTTCAATATGGATCAGTCTAAGAAGGGGTTCTTACCTGTGTTACAAGGTGTGAAATTGAGCTCTGCTCAATGTCCGACCACGGCAGAAGATATAGAAGAGATGAGTGTCATCCCCTATGCCTCAGCCATAGGTTCTATTATGTATGCCATGCTGTGTACCAGACCTGATGTAAACCTTGCCGTAAGTTTGGTAGGAAGGTACCAAAGTAATCCCGGCAAGGAACACTGGACAGCGGTCAAGAATATCCTGAAGTACCTGAAAAGGACTAAGGAAATGTTTCTCGTTTATGGAGGTGACGAAGAGCTCGTCGTAAAGGGTTACGTCGACGCTAGCTTCGACACAGATCTGGATGACTCTAAGTCTCAAACCGAATACGTGTATATTTTGAATGGTGGGGCAGTAAGCTGGTGCAGTTGCAAGCAGAGCGTCGTGGCAGGATCTACATGTGAAGCGGAGTACATGGCAGCCTCGGAGGCAGCACATGAATCAATATGGGTGAAGGAGTTCATCACCGACCTAGGAGTCATACCCAATGCGTCGGGGCCAATCAAACTCTTCTGTGACAACACTAGAGCTATTGCACTTGCCAAGGAGCCCAGGTTTCACAAGAAGACAAGGCACATCAAGCGTCGCTTCAACTCCATTCGTGAAAATGTTCAAGATGGAGACGTAGATATTTGTAAAGTACATACAGACCTGAATGTAGCAGATCCGTTGACTAAACCTCTCCCTAGAGCAAAACATGATCAACACCAGAATTCCATGGGTGTTCGATTCATCACAATGTAACTAGATCTTTGACGAATGATGGAGGACATGGCCTTGTGGTAGGGCTGTTGGAAATATGCCCTAGAGGCAATAATAAAAGCATTATTATTATATTTCCTTGTTCATGATAATTGTCTTTATTCATGCTATAATTGTGTTATCCGGAAATCGTAATACATGTGTGAATAACAGACACCAACATGTCCCTAGTAAGCCTCTAGTTGACTAGCTCATTGATCAATAGATAGTCATGGTTTCCTGACTATGGACATTGGATGTCATTGATAACGAGATCACATCATTAGGAGAATGATGTGATGGACAAGACCCAATCCTAAACATAGCATAAGATCGTATAGTTCGTTTGCTAGAGTTTTTCCAATGTCAAGTATCCTTTCCTTAGACCATGAGATCGTGTAACTCCCAGATACCGTAGGAGTGCTTTGGGTATACCAAACGTCACAACGTAACTGGGTGACTATAAAGGTAGACTACGGGTATCTCCGAAAGTGTCTGTTGGGTTGACACGGATCAAGACTGGGATTTGTCACTCCGTATGACGGAGAGGTATCACTGGGCCCACTCGGTAAGGCATCATCATTATGAGCTCAAAGTGACCAAGTGTCTGGTCACGGGATCATGCATTACGGTACGAGTAAAGTGACTTGCCGGTAACGAGATTGAACGAGGTATTGGGATACCGACGATCGAATCTCGGGCAAGTAACATACCGATTGACAAAGGGAATTGTATACGGGGTTGCTTGAACCCTCGACATCGTGGTTCATCCGATGAGATCATCGAGGAGCATGTGGGAGCCAACATGGGTATCCAGATCCCGCTGTTGGTTATTGACCGGAGAGCAATCTCGGTCATGTCTACATGTCTCCCGAACCCGTAGGGTCTACACACTTAAGGTTCGGTGACGCTAGGGTTGTAGGGATATGTATATGCAGTAACCCGAATGTTGTTCGGAGTCCCGGATGAGATCCCGGACGTCACGAGGAGTTCTGGAATGGTCCGGAGGTAAAGAATTATATATAGGAAGTGTTATTTCGGCCATCGGGACAAGTTTCGGGGTCACCGGTATTGTACCGGGACCACCGGAAGGGTCCCGGGGGTCCACCGAGTGGGGCCACCTGCCCCGGGGGTCCACATGGGCTGTAAGGGGTGCGCCTTGTCCTACATGGGACAAGGGCACAAGCCCCAAGAGGCCCATGCGCCTAGGGTTCAAGAAGGGAAGAGTCCCAAAGGGGGAAGGCACCCCCTAGGTGCCTTGGGGGGGAGGGATTCCTCCCTTGGCCCCCCCCGGAGATTGGATCTCCTAGGGCCGCCCCCCTTGGCTCCCTATATATAGTGAGGGAAGGAGGGCCTCTCAAACCACGCCTTGGTGCCTCCCTCTCCCTCTCCAACACCTCCTCTTCCTCCATAGAGCTTAGCGAAGCCCTGCCGGAGTACTGCAGCTCCACCACCACCACGCCGTCGTGCTGCTGCTGGAGCCATCTTCCTGAACCTCTCCTCTCCCCTTGCTGGATCAAGAAGGAGGAGACGTTACGCTGACCGTACGTGTGTTGAACGCGGAGGTGCCGTCCGTTCGGCGCTAGGATCTCCGGTGATTTGGATCACGTCGTGTACGACTACCTCATCCCATTCTTTGAATGCTTCCGCTCGCGGTCTACAAAGGTATGTAGATGCATCCAATTACTCGTTGCTAGATGAACTCATAGATGGATCTTGGTGAAACCGTAGGAAAATTTTTGTTTTCTGCAACGTTCCCCAACAAGGGCATCATTGCCTTGAGGAATTTGCGCTTGATCCAATTGTCATCCGTGTCCTTGCTCCCGTGATCTCGTAGTGAGACCGCGAGTTTGGTTACTCTCCGATAAAGCTCACGAGGTTCTTCATCTTCCTTCATTGCAAACTCACCGGCCTCATCTTGTACCACTTCATAGTTGGAGCGTTGAATGCTTGCGCTTCCCCGGTAGAGAGACACGACACAATGTCATGCATCTTTGGCCAAGGTGAAGGGACGAAGATGAGGTAGGTCTTTGGGTGGAATTGCATCTTGAATGATGAAGAGAGCATTCTCATTGAATTGATTGTCCGCGGCTTCTCGAGGAGTGAAGTTGCTTGGATCATGTGGATAGAAACCTTCTTCAATGATTCTCCAAAGGTTAGTGTTCACATGATTTAAATGACATTTAAAGCGGTAAACCCAAGAATCAAAATCCTCATTTTTCACAATCTTAGGGGGAGGACCGGCATGATTCAAATGAGTGGAAGGAACCGGTCCACCATAAACAAGTGGTGGTTCCACATGGGCAAAGATGTCGGTGCCATTCTTGCCACTAGAAGAAGGAGCCTTTTCACTACTAGCTTCCCCCTTGTTGGGGATAGCATCCGACACCTTGTTGGCGGGATCACCCACTTTCAACGGTGTGGTGGGAAGTTTAAGCCCCTCAAGAAATTTAGTAAACATGCTTTCAACTTCGGTCATCATGGAGGTTTTCAATGTCTCCAAGGCCACATTGAACTCCTCACGAGAGACCGAAGTTCCCCCATCTCCCGTAGACGAGATCGGATTCACACCAGAGTGTTCCTCCACACCGTCTACGGTATCAACCATACTCTTTGGACGGTAAAGTCCTTAATAAAGAGACGAGGCTCTGATACCAATTGAAAGGATCGATATGGTTGACTAGAGGGGGGGGGTGAATAGACAACTACCAATTTTTAGCTTTTCTTTACCAAATTAAACTTTGCATCAAAGTAGGTTGTCTAGATGTGCAACTAGGTGAGCAACCTATATGATGCAATAACACCAAGCATACAAGCAAGCAAGGGTACAAACAATAAAGAGCTTGTACAAGTAAAGGTAAGAGATAACCAAGAGTGGAACCGGTGGAGACGAGGATGTGTTACCGAAGTTCCTTCCTTTTGAGGGGAAGTACGTCTCCGTTGGAGCGGTGTGGAGGCACAATGCTCCCCAAGAAGCCACTAGGGCCACCGTATTCTCCTCACGCCCTCACACAATGCGAGATGCCGTGATTCCACTATTGGTGCCCTTGAAGGCGGCGACCGAACCTTTGCAAACAAGGTTGGGGCAAACTCCACAACTTAATCGGAGGCTCCCAACAAGACCACGAAGCTTCACCGCAATGGAATATGTCTCCGAGGTGACCTCAACCGTCTAGGGTGCTCAAACACCCAAGAGTAACAAGATCCGCTAGGGATGAGTGGGGGAATCGAAAATCCCTTGGTGGAAGTGTAGATCGGGGCCTTCTCAACCACTCCCGAGCAAATCAACTAATTTGATTGGCTAGAGAGATAGATCGGGCGGAAATGAAGCTTGGCCTATTTAATCGAGCTTGAGCAATAAATGGAGCTTGGGGGAGGAAGAGGTAGGTGAGAAGGAGGAAGGGGACTCCCTTTTATAGTGGGGGCAACAATCCCGTTGCCCCCCCCCACCAACCAGCCCCGCACAGGGCGGTACTACCGCTGAGAGGGGGCGGTACTACCGCCAGACGATGGTACTACCGCCAGGCGACGGTACTGCCGCGCCACCCAGCGGTACTGCCGCGCTGAGGAGACTTAGTAGGGAACGGACCCCAATTGCGGTACTACCGCGGTGGTAGGGCGGTACTACCGCTCCTGGAACGGTAGTACCGCCACTACAACCGTGACTAGTGCCGCAAAACCCGACACGAGAAAAAGACCTCTCGAATCGAGGCGGTAGGACCCAGACTACCCAGCGGTACTACGGCAGTGGGGTCAAGGGCGGTAGTA
>NC_057800.1:658219117-658228702 GCF_018294505.1 Triticum aestivum | reverse complement strand
ATATGTTGAGGACACGACGGAGGTGCCAGGCCCCCAGCGGTACTACTGCTGTGGAGCCAAGGGCGGTACTACCGCTGCGGAGCGGTACTGCCGCTTGGCTCCTTAGCGGTACTACCGCTGGGTGCGCGGTACTAGCGCTTAGACCCAGACAGGACAAGGAAGAGAGGAGAGATCTCTTCAATGGAAAGGAAATGCTTGGAGGGTGAGAAGCAGATGTGTACGTGATGATTCTACCCATGCAAAACCCCAGCGGACCCCCTCTTGATAGTACGGTGCCCTCTACGCAACTAGTCCATCGAGAAAGAAACGAAAGAGCTACACCGCCTTGAAATACACTCCGAGGGGAAGAAAGCGTCTCGTGCCAGGGGAGAATCTGTGAATTATTCAAAGCACAAGATTAGTCCGCAAACATGTTGTCATCAATCACCAAAACTACCTTGAGAGAGATATGCCGTAACACTTGTCACCCTCATGATGACTCTCTGGCTATATGGATAGCAAGGCGGAAGGCCATCCATGAGCCTATTCTCCAAAGTCCTCTTGCCACACGTATGATCGTTCAACGCTTCATTGCTGAATTGGAGAGCATCAAGAATGCCCCTAGACCAATGAGACCTACTCCTGTAGCAAACGTTCAACAACACCAGGTTTGGACGCCTCCTCCGGCAGGGAGATTTAAGATCATTGTGGACGGAGGGCTCTCCCGAGATGGCTCTGTGGGCACATCCTCTGTTGTATGCCGTGATAACAAGGGCCTTTACTTAGGGTCCTTGGCGATGAAACACTAGCATGTTGAGAAGCGCAAGCACTTGCCCAAGACCTGAATCTGGGAAGAAGCATCATCGCATGTGATAGTAAAAGTATTGTCAATGATATAAAGCATGGCTCTCGAGGCAAGAACGGCATAATAGTTCAAGAGATCAATGTGAATCAACAACTTTTGAAGCATGTGATATCATCTTCGAAGGTAGGGACATAGATAAAGAAGCTCATAGCTTGGTTAAATTTTTGGTTTATCTTAACCAGGGTTGCCACTTGTGGCTAGGCTAACCACATGACCATTTTTGTATTCCTTTGAACTTCCATTTAATCAATAAAGTGCCCTTTACCCCTAAAAACCCTATTTGTTGGCCCATTTCACTAAAATATTACGTCTGCTACCTCGATTCATGGAAGCAACGCCCATCTTCTTTATTGTCTACCCTAAGAATAGACGGGACTGAAGGGGGCTCGAGGGGTCCTGGAGTGCCTTGCTTCTATGTTAAATCTGCCATTGCTCCAGATAGGTCATTTTTGCTGGAGAATGTCCTTCTAGATGTCTTCGTCGTGATGTTGTTTCATGTAACTGGTCTCGGTTGTGTCAGGTTCCTTTTCAACCAAGAATGGTGCGCCAGGGGTATAGGCCTCTCTTTATTGTGCCCCTTGTGAGGAAGGGCGCTCATTGCGCTGCCGAGTCTAGACTTACTTCTTGTTTTTAATATTATCACTAACTCTTCTGGTTGGCTTGTTTAGACAAATCCAAATACTCACGGATCAATGTAGAACCAGCTGAGTTCGTGAAATCCAACAAGGTAAATGATGTTAACAGTTTACCTCTCATAGGTAAATATAGATGGTCCATGCCACTTGTGTCCACTGTATTTCTTCTGACTACAAGCCATAGATTTTGTAAGTCAAGTCACGTACGTACCAGATTATTCCACCGCGATGGGCAAGACTACAGTTGTTTTATATAAGAAAGATAGGATAATAAGCAGTTTGCCATTCTTCAATCAAGTATGCAAAATTTTGACTCCTCAACTATTTAAATTGTACATGTTCACACTCTTGTATATATATTAGTTTTAGTATATTAAACCGGCTAAGATAGGAGCGCCCCCTCTTTTGGGGTTTTTTTTTGTGTTGAAGGCTATGCGAGTTTAACATGTGGCAGCCAATAAACAATGTTCTCAAATAAACAGTAACTATGCTCATAAACTAAGTATGTAAGTGATCTTTTGTAAACAGTAATCACAGATGCACAATAACCGGATGTGAACGGTGACTGCGGGTGAACAGGTTGTGTTCGAACAGTACTTCATATGAACAGTGTTTCAAAAAAAATGCAAACACACTTTAAAAAATTGGTGCGTACAATGATTACCAGTTAACATTATTTCCATATGTACCATATTTTTAGAAACAAAAATAGAACTCAAAATTTGAAAAGAACTGAGATGTTGACACATTAAAGACAAGGGACCTTCTAGGTTCATGCAAATGTTCATACTCAGATGACATCCGAGAAGCTCGATATAAAAAAGAGAAAAGTATACTTTTCGTCCCTCAATTCTTGGCGGAGTCTAGATTTGGTCCCTCAACTCCAAAACCGGACAACTTGCACCCTTAACTTCTCAAACCGGACAAGATTCATCCCTGGTCACGGTTTTGACAGGTTTTGGTGCTATCCCACCCCGGTTTTGACCGGTCCGACTCAAATTTGCCTATGTTTTCCAAGTCCATGTACTGTTTTCAAATTCGGTTACTTTTTTTTAAATACGTGAACCTTTTTAAAATGTGTGTACGTTTTTTAAATCGGCGTACTTTTTTCCAAGTTCATGTACTTTTTCAAATATGCATATTTTTTAAAGTTCATTTAGTTTTTTAAGTTCATTTAATTTTTAAAATTGATGCACCTTTCATATTCGAGTACATTTTTTATGAAAGAGTTCGTGAATTTGAAAATTTTATGCGAACTTGAAAAAGTACGCGGATATGGACTTCTTTTGCGCAAAAATATGTGGATTTCAAAAATTATTACAACTTGAAGCAAGTACGTGAATTTCATACAAAGTTCATGGATTATAAAAGCAACACGGATTTAAAAAAAATGCAGACTTTGGAAAGCATGTGGATTTGAAATAAGTATGCGAATTTCAGAAACAATTCATGGCTTTGAAAAATACTTGGATTTGATAAAATTACATAAACTTTGGGAAAATACGGGGATTTGGAAAAAGTACATAAATGTTAAAAAATCATGGGTTTGAAAAAAGTACGCGAATTTCAGAATAGTTCGCTGATTTGAAAAAATGTATGTTTATTTTTTAAAAAAATACGCGACCTTGAAAAAACTACGCGGAGTTGAAATGTGTATGAATTTCAAAAAGTTCACCGATATAAAAAAATTACAGGAATATGAACGAGCACCGGTCAAAACCGGGGTGAGTCAACACCAAAAACCGGTCAAAACCGAGTCCAGGGGCGAACCTTGTCCGGTTTCGATAGTTGGGGGTGCAAGTTGTCCGGTTTTGAAGTTGAGGGACCAAATCTAGACTTTACCAAGAGTTGAGAGACGAAAAATATACTTTTTCAGAGCTCAAATTAGCTTTCTCTTTTCCCTTTTTTTCTCCCCTCCGTGATTTATGTTAGAACTACACGTGTTTATTCAGTTGGCCTCCGCTTTAAATAAGTCTACCCGCTAAGGTAGTTCGTCCCTCATAATTTGGGGGATTAGAGCATCTACAACCGCAATACCCAAAAGCCGTTTCCAAACACCTGCGGACGCACCCGGACAGTGACCGGACCACCACAACAGAAACGTCCTCCAAAACCATGAAACTCAAATCATACCTCAGATCCATAATACCCATGCAAATAAAAACCTATGTACTACGTACATAGGTCAAACTACTCAGCGTCGGTGATCTCGGCAATCTCCGTGTCCGGCAATGGGTAGATGGGCAAGTGTAAAAGCACCTCCGTCTGTGGAAGCTTTGGAACCTACTCCGCCTTTGCCTTCGCGTCCAGTTCGGCGAGCAGCACCTCCGTCGCCGTCAGTTCTTGCAGGATGAACTACCAGTTCGCCTTGACGTAAGCCTTGTCCTGGATGGACTCGAGGATGGCAGTCTGCTCCGACATCTCTACGTTTGGGCAGCCTCGTACTCTACCTCCGCATCTGTCATGGTGAAGCTCGCAACCGGCAACGCCTTCTCCTCTGGCTCCGTCGCCTCCTCCTCCATGGGCTCTGCTTCCGTCGGCTACTTCCCCTCCTCCTCCTCCCCCGCCTGCTCCTGCTCCAACGGCTCCTGCAAATCCGGAAGAAGGACGACAGCCAAACGAGTAGCCCGCCTCACCTGGATCTGCTCCAGCAGCTACACACTCCGCTTCGGAGTAAGCATGGCGTAGGTGGTGATCCAGTGCCTCGGCATCGCAAGCGGTGGACAAAAGTGGAAGTGCCGGCGGCGAAGAGAAGAAAGAGGAAGAAATGGGGCGGGCTAGGATTCTGTTGCCGCTGTTCGGCTTAAATAGCCAGCTTCCTCCCTCGGGCGGCACGCCGAAGCGCCGCCACGCGGCGTGAAACGGAGGAGGCGCCCGTTGGACCAGTGGTCTCTTCACATCCCTTCATGGGCCCTATCGGCCAGTCCTACATGGCGGGCATGTCCGGGCCTCCCCGTATCAGCCCCGGATACGGCGAGTGTCGGTCAGTCGGGCATTTGGCCCGCCTATGGGGAGCACGGTTGGGTGGCGTTTTTCCGTCGGGCAACTCGTCCAGGCGTTTGGGGCGGGCATGGGGTCCGGTTGTAGATGATCTTATACATGATTTCTAACATATGGACGCGTGTTACATTTTACCATCGGTTTGTTCATGGCTTTACATGGTAGTTTGCTGTCATTTTTTGTTGTCCAACGGTTTGGTTGGTTCACTGTTTATATGTATAATATGTGGTGCTCTCTGGTTTTGTTATTCTTTCTTTTTGTTGACATGTCTTTCTTTGATCAGATCGTGCACATGCTCGGTTGTCACCACAAGTTCTATGTGGTCTCGTATTATTTGCAAGGCTCTGGTGAAGTCCAAGCCGCTCCAATGTCGTGCATGCCAATAAAAAGGCTCCACCTTAGCCCTGCTTCTTCCCCACTGATGCACTAATTCTTACGCCGCGTATCGTCATGCTCAGCATCCCTACACCCATCGCAACGGCCATCCTCACATCACTGTCGTCGGCATCCTATATGTGCCTGTCACCCATGGAGTCGGCCGAGATCTCCTCTGCGCACAACATTGATGGCTCAGACGCACTAACGCACCTCCTGCATTCGCATCCTCTATTACCCATCCTCCTCTCAACCCCTTTCGTGTTCTCCACCAACGTCAGGCTCCACGCCACAGCCATCGTCCGGCTCTCACCGAGCTGCACCAGGCTCCACTCTGGGTGGAATGGAGGCATGTATACATCAATACATGGAGGGATACTCTCCGTCCATCCACCACACTGAAACTTCTGACCTCTCATCGCACGCCATCGTTGACATCCACACCATGGCCACGGAGTCGTGGCCTCCGCCACGCTCTTTGGGCGCATGACTCCCTCAACGCGCGCTATCCTCATTTTGCTTGTTGGTGTGGTGCTGGTGCCTTACCTCTTGTCCTGCGCATCCATCGGTCTGGCGTAGTACTACGCGCACACGGCAGTGCAGGCGATGAGATACACCCTGGGGCCGGTCGGGTTCACGTTGGGGCTGGTGATGGGGACAATGTTCGCCGCCCATGTGCCAACTCGACCTCTCCCTACCACATGCTACCTCTCTCAGACCTCCCTGGATCCACAACAATCTGCACCGAGCGCTAGTGGTGTGGGGCGGGAAGCAGACACCAAGTTGTGGATGCGCGCTATCTTTCCTTTTTTTGATGCTTTTACTGCTTTGTGATGATTTACCTGCAGGGTTACGTGGATCTAAGGGGCGTTTCTTTGTTTTACGAATACAAAAGCCTTCCTGAAGCATACACCACTTCACAACTCCTCTCTTTATAAACCTCCTCTAGAAAATGCTCTCTCGGATCCTATATCTCTCAATTGTCGACAGGTCAAAAAAGAAAAGAAAAAAAATGCATTGACGGTGGAGGCAACAAGGGCAAAGCAGCGGCGGCGTGCCCAGAGCGGCAGCGCAGCAGCAGGACTGCGGCCTCTCCAGTCTCGACCCCGCCCTCTCCCCCGACTTCTAGTGGATTAGCCGACGACGACCGTCGGTAGAGGAGTTGTGACTTGCAAAGGGGGTCGCGTGCGGTGGAGACAAGCACTGGGTGTAGGGACATCGTCCGCTGCTTGGGAACAACCCGAAGAAGCCTCAACGAGCGCTAGAAACCGTTCCCAACTACTCCCAGGCCCCTCCTCAGTCCCAATCATTTTTATTTCTCCTAGTAATGATCATAGTCGACAACATACCCTATATTCCATTCTTCAATCAATAATGCAAATTTTGACGCATTTGCTCCACCAACTATTTAAAATTTGAGGGTTCATAGCTGACATCATAACCCATGTGACAATAATATATCATGTTCATTACTGTTTTCACAAGATCGGATAAATTAATGTTGGTTTATAATTCATATATATATATATATATATATATATATATATAGAAATTAATAATGAAAAATCCCGAAATATTTGCCTAACATAGAGTATGATGGTCTTCAATAAATGATGTTAATTGTCCCTAAGTTCCAGTTTGTAGTAAAGGGACCTAAGGATGTTAATTGTCTGCAATCGAGGTAAGAAATGGCAATCAGCATGTCCTTGGGATTCATAAAGGAGTGGACTTGTCTTCATTATTTTTATAAAATAAAATATCAAATACAATTGTTTTGCCCCTGTTTTCCCATTTTACACATCTCAGTGTGAGGCTAGTGGGCCGGTCCAATACTGTCGTTGCCTCTGGCGTGAATCCCCCCGCCCTGTCTCTATATATTTGTTCTTATCGGTTTTCACTATTTTAATCGGTTTTTTGTTGTTTGCTTTCTTTTTTCTATGGTATTCTTTGTTTCTTTCTTCTATTTTTGTGGGTTTTCTTTGTTTTTCTATTTTAAACACATGCCTACTTTTTTCAATACACATTGTGCTTTTTCTCATATTTTTGTAGGCAAATCAAAAAGCTTTATTCAGACAAAGGCATTCCCCGGACAATCAGCTAGGAGGCTAGTCGCTAGAAAGTTGGGAGTTTCATCAAGCTAGCTTTCGGTCTCATTCAATGTGGGAGCGTGCTTAGCAGAAAGATGAGCTTGTAGGTTTGCTGACATATTTACATGTTGAATATATAAAAAAAATAGTGCTCTATTTCTAACATGATAGAGATAGGAGCCACAATTGAACGAGAAATGTGACGAGTGTTCTAGAGTGTCACCAACTACAGGCAGTCTACCTCCTTTGTCACCTACGAGAATCCTCGAAACATTGTGAAACAAACACCATCGTGCAATGAAAAGATTTCAGTTATCAGTGGGTCAGACATACCCAAGTATGGTTTGGACCAAGCACTAAGCATGGCCGAAGACGAGTGTGCAACACCTCCCTCACCACCCCGGCCATCAGTAAAAAAATAATGCCCCATCGGTGGTGATCTTGATAATACCCGGATCGGGGGTCCACCAGTCGAAACCCGGCAAGACAGCGGGGGTCTTCCGAGGAATATGAAGGGGAGCAAGCGCCTCCTTTGTTAATCTGATTGTAGTGGTAGGACCCCTCTCATCTTCGCCATGCTTCAGACAATTACGAGAATGCCAAATAGCCCACATAATAGTGATTATCTTCACTCATTTTTCTAATTCATGGATAGCATTTTTTTGATACACTGATTTTTTTTAAAAATATATGACATATATTTTTAAATACATGTTTTCAAATATATTTTAATACATTTTACACATTGTTCAATTACACATTGAATTTTGTTTAATGGCATGAAACATTTGCTTAAACTATGCGCACATGTTTTACATTGTATAAACATTTTCTTAAATGTCATTAACATATATTTAAAATGCAGGAACATTTTCTAAAAGCCTCACGTACATTTTTTCGAATGGTTCAAAACATTTTTTGAAATATTTGAACCTTTTTACAGTGGATAATTTTTTTAAAAAATGTCTCTAATATTTTTTCAAATGCGTGATTTTAAAAAAATCTCACAAATTCTTGAAACACGTGAACAATTTCAAAATGTTGCATACATTTGTTTTAGTGCTATCAGCAATTTTTGAACAACGCAAACATTTTCTCTACATTATATGAAAGCTAAATGCATTTTTATAACATCAAGGAAAATGTTTTTACATTTTGAAATATAAATAAAGTAATAAAAACATTTGTGTTAAAGAGCCAGCAGTCCTCCCACGTCACCTCACTACAAACGAAGTATACGTGACAGTTATTTATCGCATTAAGGAATGCTACAGATTAAGTCTCGCGTCGAGCACTACAGTATGAGGCCGGGCAGATCAATCCTGCGATCTCCTCGTCGCCTGGCGGCGTTGCTAAGCACTGAACTGAGCTCGAGTTCATGTACAGTTGGTAAGGCATGACCTATTAGAATGGAATGAGTCGGCTTTTACACATTTTTCCTTTTTTCTTTAATTTTTTTCTTTCTTGTTTTTCAATGTTTTTTCGTTTTCTTTTTCTATTTTATTTTTTCTTATTTTCTTGTTTTGGTTTCTTTTTTCTTCGCCATTTTTTGTTATTCTTTTTCGGTTTTCATTTTTTGCTTTTGCTTTGTTTCTTTTTGTTTTTCATTCTACATTCTTATATACATGATCAACCTTTTTCCAAATACTTGTTCAAAACTTTTCAAATACTTGTTCAATATATTTCAAACACTTATTTAACTTTTTTTATATACATGGTCAACATTTTTTAAAATACTTGTGCAACATTTTTAAAATACTTGTTCAACATTTTTCAAATGCTTGATTAACATTTTTTAAAATTCTTGTTACATGTTCAATATTTTTCGAACGCTTGATTAACATTTTTCGAACACTTGATTAACATTTTTCAAATACTTGTTCAACATTTCTTCAAATACTTGTTCAATATTTTTTTAATGCTTGTTCAACATTTTTTTGAACGCTTGATCAACATTTTTCAAATACTTGTTCAACATTTCTCTGAATGCAACATTTAAAAAGTTCAAATACTTGTTCAGAATTTTTCAAATACTTATTCAACTTTTTTTGAATGCTTGATTACATTTTCAAATACCTGTTCAATATTTTCCAAATGTTTTTGCAGAGTTTTTTTGTAATATATATGGGTCGGTGTTGAAAATGCACTTAGGTGCGCTACGTGCTGAACAAGGCTCTCTTAGTCATCTAGAAAAAGCAGCTGCCTTGAGAACACACCGTTGACAAAATTTACAATATTCTGTGTCTCTTACGATATTATTATAAAAGACGAATACTCTTGCAAAGTCTAAGATGTAATAAGAGGAAGAAAAATATAGCCGATAGTGTCGACACATACAGATTAATCCAAGAATGTTCAGATTATTCATGTCGTCTGCTTGGTGTGGCGAGGCTAGAGTTTCTCGACGTGCGACAATATTTGGTGTCATGTGCTTCATGTCGATTCAAGGTTCAATGGCGACGACTGTGACTCTGGAGTGTTGATCCTTAGGGGCACATGTACGAAGACTTCTCAACTGTCATCGGTAAGGTCAGGCTGACTCCGATAGGATGGCGGCGACAGCGACGGGTCGGCGGCTCGCTCTATTGGTGGTGGTTGTTCGATGGTACATGTCCCAGACGTAATTTTTACTATGCTTCGGGAG
>NC_057800.1:658181834-658218792 GCF_018294505.1 Triticum aestivum | reverse complement strand
TCCACTGATGAGCCCATGGATTCACCTCCCATCTGTCCACGACTCCGGCGTCTGGTGGCGGGAAGGAGAATCCCGGTGTCTCCATTCCGGTTAGTAATTTAGGTTAGGTTTTTTTAGTCCTCGTAGTTACGGCGCTCAGGCGAATGGCGGCATTTCTTCTTTGAGTTTGTCTTCAGACTAATAGTCTATTTCTTATACCATATCTCTATCCCATGAAATTCTCGAGCCAAAAGATGGATGCATATGTTGCATTTCATTATGCTAAATGATATCAATTAAATGGTGTATCAATTCCATAAATTGCATATAGCAATAAATAAATCAGCAAAATTCTTGCTTCTATCTAAAATATTAGAAAGAATGTACCCCATCTTTGCATTTATTGTGATTCTTTGTCAACTACTATTTGAAATGGAATAGTTTTAGTTTTATTACTTCAATGAAATCCATTTTTTTCAAAAAGAAAATAAAAGACTATTTTGATTTCTATATAACTCTTATGTATCAGAATATGATTTTTTTTTGTTTCTTCGTAAACAATATATCTTCTTGCTTACCATTTGCATCTTCTGAAACTTTTCTGGAACGAATCCACTTTTTTAGGAAGATGGACCATTTTGGGATAATGTACCTTGGTTTTTCTTAGAAAACTCTATAGTTCTTTATGGACCCTCTTATGCATTATGTTCGGTATCAAGGAAAGGCGATTCTTGCATCAAAATGCACTTTTTTTGAAAAAGAAATGTCAAGCCGGGTCCGGTAGGGGAGGGGCGACAGCGACGCGTCGGCGGCTCGTTTTGAAGGCAATAGTGGTCGTTCAGTGGTCTCGGAATGTCAATGTGATTTTTATTATGTTTAAAATGCTTTGTACTCTCGATGAACCTTTATAATCTTTTCCGTAAAACAAGGATTTGGATCATTTTTCAGACAAAGAAAAACACGCAAACATGCGACGGGATTCATGTGAAGGCAACCCGCTCGTCAGACGCTCCAGAGGAATGGAAAACAGCTGAGTCTAGTGAAACAGACAGAAGCGTGTTTTCGAAAAGAAAAGGTCAAATAGCAGCTGATAGGTCGGTAACACTCCCAGCAGAGCCAGGGCGTCAATCTGCAGCAAACCCGGCGTCGTCCGGTTTCAGATTATAGCAGCGTGCGCCGCGGCGCGTGTCTTCCTTGCGTCAACGGCGATACATACGCACGCAGTGACTCTGCAGGCAATGCAGGGGGGGAAGGAGTTTGTGCCGGAGTAGGGCGCACGGCGCACACGGTCCGGAGCCCAGACGACGTGCCGTCCGTTCGCGCGGCCGCGGCAACCTCACGGTGGCTTGCCTTCGTTGCCAACCTCGTCCTTCTAGTAGTGGCCAATGACAAAAGCCTTTTCTCCAAGCGTGTACATCGCCGCTGATCTCTTCGTAGGAAAGGCATTCTCATCTTATTTTCTTTCTTCTCTTTCTGGCGGCCGGCGTCAGCCTTGTTTAGCGTTTGTTCTTCGTGCTTCACAAGGCACCACTGTCCCAAGCTTCCTAGAAGGGAGCATTAGCCTTGAGCCGCTATGATTAATTACGGAATGCACGTTATAATAATCTGATTAAAGAAAGAATGCGCGGGAAGATGCCAACTGCTAGTAGATGTCTTATTAGCTGCGTTGAGCACGTAACATAAGGTTCGACGTCAGCCAAAAAATGACGGAGCAACAATAGATATCTGAGACGGCTGCGCCAACCTGGCAAATCATGGTGGACGAACGGTGCAGATGATGAGATGGATGACGAAAATGCATAGTCTGATCGGTCATCTCATCTCCCCGGCTGCTGCAATGGTGTATGGAACATTGGAACCGGTAAACAACACGTACGTACCCCTTGGTTCCTTCTGCGTTAAGTATTTAGATATGTACACGTCCCCGTCATACATATCCACTGCCCACTATACTGGCGTATACATATGTCGCACCGCTTCACCTTATCCATGCCAAATATGCCACGTATAGATGTTAGTGTTTTCTAGAGACCAGAATGCAAAAATGTGTACCTAGACTAGCTAGACTGGCGTATACATGCGTAGTTTTGAGACAAATATGTGGTTCGCACGTCGCTGAGGGCTAACACCGTGTGACTACCAAGTCATCGTTCGTGTACATCTCCACTTAATTGTATTGCTCTTTCTGTTTGAAATACAGTTGTACTCCCTCCGTTTCTAAATATTTGTCTTTTTAGACATTTTAAATGGACTACTACATACAGATATATATAGACATATTTTAGAGTGTAGATTCACTCATTTTGTTTCGTATGTAGTCACTTGTTGAAATATCTAGAAAGACAAATATTTAGGAACGCATGGAGTATATACCATCGGTATTGTGCATTATTTGTCGTTCGTCGCTTACGGGGTCACAGTGATGCACACGCGTAGAGGCTGCGTGACGTCCGTTGGACCATTGAGCAGGCAAGTTCAAGGGCATACAATAGCACAGCAGGCTAGCTGTTCCATATTTCCACGGCAAAATACAGCTACTTGTGGAACGAGACCGTCCCACTAGTCACACAAGTTGAGATTAGAAATCGCATTATTTTGGTTGAATTTGCGTGCTGCTACGTCGAAGTCACGCCGAATGGCAACGATATAGGAGTATATTATTATAACTAGTTCAAGTTTAAAACCGTGAACAACTGGACGGATCAACGGTCACAACTTGTAGGCGCACGCCGGTCAGGGAGCCGAGGAAATTTCAGGGGACGTGATAAAATGAGAAGACTAATCCAACTGGTGGGGTTGTTCCTCAGATTACTAACTTATGCCAAATTAGATGACTCAACTTTATACTAACTTTAGTATAAAGTTGGGTCATCTATTTTGAAACAGGAGGAGTATATAGAAAAGTGGGTAGCACCCACCGTAGATAGTACATAGGAGTACATACTACTATGTCAACAAAAACAAACAAACCCAGTCAACCATTGGTAAAGAGTTAGGTAAGGTCGTCAATAATAAGAGAAATTGATGTGAATGCGAAGACTCGAATTGAACAGCAAACTTGTCGTTCAACAATGCACGGCACGTGAGACCAATAAATAACACCAAAAGACAAATTTTACTACTCACCCAGTATCACATGTATACTTTTGAAGGATTTGATGCAATATCGCCATCACAGGTAGGCATGTAGTACAACCTACTGTAAACAAATTGTGCACATCGTTGAATGAAGCTCCCAAAGTTCCCCCCGCAAAAAAAAAATTTGTGCACACGCAAACAGGGTCGGCTCTGGGGGTAGGCCACCTTGGCCAGGGCCAAGGGCCCCGGTCTGGGGGGGGGGGGGCATCATCAGATACATATAAGACTATACATCTATTTTGCTGAAAAAAATGAATCAGTACAGGCCCAGCCCAACTATGGGAGAGGAAAAGGCACGACGCCTGGCATACTACATCGATCGATTGAATCGCATCTCGGCATCTGCGTCTGGTCCTGGTCGCCTCGGGGGCTCGTCGGCCTCCGCCTACTGCTCTCTCTGTCTCTCGAAGACTCGCACGGACGCCCGGCCGGCCGGCCGCCGGCTGCTGCAATCAGGTGGCCCTTTAATCCTTGATTCCGTGATTCCCGTCTTGATTTTCTTGGTACGGTTGATTTTCTTGCTTTCTTGGCGTAAACGTATTTATCTTTTCAGTTTCATCATCTTTCTAGTCGTGTTGATCTATTGATTTTTTTTGCAGCTTTAGGATTTAGGTGTTACAATGACGAAACCTAAGTCCAGTGCTGCGAAAAGGAAACAAAAAAAACTTTAGGATTTCGTGAATAATTGAAGCATTATTGTCTATGAATTAGAATTTGGATCTATTTAAGGTAATCAAACTAGCAGGGAAATATTGTTTCTCATATTTAATATTTTGCTACTTTGTTAGTCTTCCTTTCCTGATATGACATAGTCTGCGTGATTATCAATTTTTTATATGTTATATGTCTCAAAATAACAAAATATGATTGGATATGCGTACATATATATTACCTATAAGGGCTCTTTTTTCAACTTGGCCAAGGGCCCCGAAAAACATAGAGCCGGCCCTGACGCAAAAGGCACAAACACACACATTCTCCAGAAAGCTCTCCCGTTTTTCATGCTCTCTCTTGTGGAGAAAACGAGAATCACAATGGCTGCCAACCAAGGAAAAGGAGAGATACTATTCCAAGGGACCACCAGTTGAGATTTATAATAAGCTAAACATTTGGATCTTCGTGGGAAAAAAGCAAGCGGTCGTCAGGGCAACTCCAACGGGTTGACTCAAACAAACACAAAGTATGTTCTTCTTTTGTCCGTTTAGGTGGCCAAATGCACAGACGTCTACCCCATATCCGTCATTCCATGGGCAGTGCATACAATGGGGCGGTCCATTTAGCCCTCCCTAGCTGTTTTTTAATTAATTTATCATTTTGGCCATACAATCTTGATTGAAATGAACAAATAAGTCACATAGTCTACATCGAAATAGGTCACATAGTTTACATCTAAATAAATAAATAAATCACATGGTTTACAACCAAATGGAACTAAAATTGTAGCAAATAAATTGAAAGAAAATGAGAAGACATAACTATTGGTTTCCTATGTGAGTCCACGATACTCAACCAAGTCATGTTTGAAGTTGAATGTGAATTGTGTGGTCACGAATTTCATGGTGAAATTAGATGAATTATGCAAACATTGCCGCTCCACCCTTGGGCAGAATCACTTCCTTATGCGCAAAACACATTTTTTTATGGCACCTTAATTTCCCATAGATGAATAGACTAGGGATTCGTCCATTATTAATGAAGTCCACATATATAGATTTAACTGAGAACACGCCTGAAACTGAAAGTTTTCATCGGAATACATTTGTGACTTATTAGACAGATTGACCTCCATCAACCTACGCACTAAATCCAGCCTTCTATCCCATCAACCTCCATCATATGATTCGCGTTCGGTACTTTGATAATCTGGTATGTGGGTGGACCGGTGCTTGGGTACTGCCCTTACTTGGACAAGCATCCCACTTATGATTAATCTCTATTGCAAGCATCCACAACTACAACAAAAGTATTAAGGTAAACCTAACCATAGTATGAAACATGTGGATCCAAATCAGCCCCTTACGAAGCAACGCATAAACTAGGGTTTAAGCTTCTGTCACTCTAGCAACCCATCATCTACTTATTACTTTCCAATGCCTCCCTCTAGGCCCAAACAATGGTGAAGTGCCATGTAGTTGACGTTCACATGACACCACTAGAGGGATGACAACATACATCTCATCAAAATATCGAACGAATACCAAATTCACATGACTACTTATATCAAGACTTTTCCCATGTCCTCAGGAACAAACGTAACTACTCACAAAGCATATTCACGTTCATAATCAGAGGGGTATTAATATGCATAATGGATCTGAACATATGATCTTCCACCAAGTAAACCAACTAGCATCAACTACAAGGAGTAATCAGCAATACTAGCAACCCACAGGTACCAATCTGAGGTTTGGATACAAAGATTGGATACAAGAGATGAACTAGGGTTTGAGATGAGATGGTGCTGGTGAAGATGTTGATGGAGATTGACTCCCTCCCTATGAGAGGATCGTTGGTGATGATTTCCCCCTCCCAGAGGGAAGTTTCCTCGGTAGAACAGCTCCGTCGGAGCCCTAGATTGGTTCCGCCTTGTGGCGGCGGAGTTTCGTCTTGTGAGCTTTCTTATGATTTTTTCTCGGATGAAAGACCTCATATAGCAGAAGATGGGCATCGGAGGGCCATGAAGGAAATATGCCCTAGAGGCAATAATAAAGTTATTATTTATTTCCTTATTTCATGATAAATGTTTATTGTTCATGCTAGAATTGTATTAACCGGAAACATAATACATGTGTGAATACATAGACAAACAGAGTGTCACTAGTATGCCTCTACTTGACTAGCTCGTTAATCAAAGATGGTTATGTTTCCTAACCATGGACAAAGAGTTGTTATTTGATTAACGGGATCACATCATTAGTTGAATGATCTGATTGACATGACCCATTCCATTAGCTTAGCACCCGATCGTTTAGTATGTTGCTATTGCTTTCTTCATGACTTATACATGTTCCTATGACTATGAGATTATGCAACTCCCGTTTGCCGGAGGAACACTTTGTGTGCAACCAAACGTCACAACGTAAATGGGTGATTATAAAGGTGCTCTACAAGTGTCTCCAAAGGTAGATGTTGGGTTGGCGTATTTCGATATTAGGATTTGTCACTCCGATTGTCGGAGAGGTATCTCCGGGCCCTCTCGGTAATGCAAATCACATAAGCCTTGCAAGCATTACAACTAATGAGTTAGTTGCAAGATGATGTATTACGGAACGAGTAAAGAGACTTGCCGGTAACGAGATTGAACTAGGTATTGGATACTGACGATCGAATCTCGGGCAAGTAACATACCGATGACAAAGGGAACAACGTATGTTGTTATGCGGTCTGACCGATAAAGATCTTCGTAGAATATGTAGGAGCCAATATGGGCATCCAGGTCCCGCTATTGGTTATTGACCGGAGATCTGTCTCAGTCATGTCTACATTGTTCTCGAACCGTAGGGTCCGCACGCTTAACGTTACGATGACAGTTATTATGAGTTTATGCATTTTGATGTACCAAAGTTAGTTCGGAGTCCCGGATATGATCACGGACATGACGAGGAGTCTCGAAATGGTCGAGACATAAAGATTGATATATTGGAAGCCTATATTTGGACATCGGAATTGTTCCAGGTGAAAATCGGCATTTTACCGGAGTACCGGGGGGTTACCGGAACCCCCCCCCCCCCGGGGGGTTTATGGGCCTACATGGGACATAAGGGAGAAGAGAGGGGCCGGCCAGGGCAGGCCGCGCGCCCCTCCCCCCCTAGTCCGAATAGGACAAGGAAGGGGGGGGGGCGGCGCCCCCCTTTCCTCTTCTCCCTCCCTCTTTTCCTTATCCAACAAGGCAAGTGGAGGGGAGTCCTACTCCCGGTGGGAGTAGGACTCCTCCTGGCGCACCCCTTGGGGGCCGGCCGCACCTTCCCCTCCCTTCTTTATATACGGGGGCAGGGGGCACCCTAGAACACACACAAGTTGATCCACGTGATCGTTCCTTAGCCGTGTGCGGTGCCCCCTGCCACCATATTCCACCTCGATCATATCGTTGTAGTGCTTAGGCGAAGCCCTGCGTCGGTAGAACATCATCATCGTCACCACGCCGTCGTGCTGACGGAACTCATCCCCGAAGCTTTGCTGGATCGGAGCCCGGGGAGCGCCATCGAGCTGTACGTGTGCTAAAGAACTCGGAGGTGCCGGAGTAACGGTGCTTGGATCGGTCGGATCGGAGAAGACGTACGACTACTTCCTCTACATTATGTCAACACTTCCGTTGCGATCTACAAGGGTACGTAGATCATACTCTCCCCTCTCGTTGCTATGCATCACCATGATCTTGCGTGTGTGTAGGAAAATTTTGAAATTACTACGTTCCCCAACAGTGGCATCCGAGCCTAGGTTTTATGGTTTGATGTTATTTGCACGAGTAGAACACAAGTGAGTTGTGGGCGATATAAGTCATACTGCCTACCAGCATGTCATACTTTGGTTCGGCGGTATTGTTGAACGAGACGACCTGGACCGACATTACGCGTACGCTTACGCGAGACCGGTTCTCCCGACGTGCTTTGCACATAGGTGGCTTGCGGGCGACAGTCTCTCCAACTTTAGTTGAACCGAGTGTGGCTACGCCCGGTCCTTGCGAAGGTTAAAACGGAGTCAAATTGACAAACTATCGTTGTGGTTTTGATGCGTAGGTGAGATTGGTTCTTGCTTAAGCCCGTAGCAGCCACGTAAAACTTGCAACAACAAAGTAGAGGACGTCTAACTTGTTTTTGCAGGGCATGTTGTGATATGATATGGTCAAGACATGATGCTGAATTTTATTGTATGAGATGATCATGTTTTGTAACCGAGTTATCGGCAACTGGCAGGAGCCATATGGTTGTCGCTTTATTGTATGCAATGCAATCGCGATGTAATGCTTTACTTTATCACTAAGCGGTAGAGATAGTCATGGAAGCATAAGATTGGCGAGACGACAACGATGCTACGATGGAGATCAAGGTGTCGCGCCGGTGGCGATGGTGATCATGACGGTGCTTCGAAGATGGAGATCACAAGCACAAGATGATGATGGTCATATCATATCACTTATATTGATTGCATGTGATGTTTATCCTTTATGCATCTTATCTTGCTTTGATTGACGGTAGCATTATAAGATGATCTCTCACTAAATTATCAAGAAGTGTTCTCCCTGAGTATGCACCGTTGCCAAAGTTTGTCGTGCCCAGACACCACGTGATGATCGGGTGTGATAAGCTCTACGTCCATCTACAATGGGTGCAAGCCAGTTTTGCACACGCAGAATACACAGGTTAAACTTGACGAGCCTAGCATATGCAGATATGGCCTCGAAACACGGAGACCGAAAGGTCGAGCGTGAATCATATAGTAGATATGATCAAAATAATGATATTCACCACTGAAAACTACTCCATCTCACGTGATGATCGGTTATGGTTTAGTTGATTTGGATCACGTGATCACTCAGAGGATTAGAGGGATGTCTATCGAAGTGGGAGTTCTTAAGTAATATGATTAAATTGAACTTAAATTTATCATGAACTTAGTCCTGGTAGTATTTTGCAAATTATGTTGTAGATCAATAGCTCGCGTTGTTGCTTCCCTGTGTTTATTTTGATATGTTCCTAGAGAAAATTGTGTTGAAAGATGTTAGTAGCAATGATGCGGATTGGATCCCTGATCTGAGGTTTATCCTCATTGCTGCACAGAAAAATTATGTCCTTGATGCACCGCTAGGTGACAGATCTATTGCAGGAGCAGATGCAGACGTTATGAACGTTTGGCTAGCTCGATATGATGACTACTTGATAGTTTAGTGCACCATGCTTAATGGCTTAGAATCGGGACTTCAAAGACGTTTTGAACGTCATGGACCATATGAGATGTTCCAGGAGTTGAAGTTAATATTTCAAGCAAATACCCGAGTTGAGAGATATGAAGTCTCCAACAAGTTCTATAGCTAAAAGATGGAGGAGAATCGCTCAACTAGTGAGCATGTGCTCAGATTGTCTGGGTACTACAATCGCTTGAATCAAGTGGGAGTTAATCTTCCAGATAAGATAGTGATTGAAAGAATTCTCTAGTCACCATCACCAAGTTAGTAGAACTTCGTGATGAACTATAATATGCAAGGGATAACGTAAACAACTCCCAAGCTCTTCGTGATGCTGAAATCAACAAAGGTAGAAATCAAGAAAAACATCAAGTGTTGATGGTTGACAAGACCACTAGTTTCAAGAAAAGGGCAAAGGGAAGAAGGGGAACTTCAAGAAAAACGGCAAGCAAGTTGCTTCTCAAGTGAAGAAGCCCAAGTCTGATCCTAAGCCTGAGACTAAGTACTTCTACTGCAAAGGGACTGGTCACTGGAAGCAGAACTACCCCAAGTGATTGGCGGATAAAAAGGATGGCAAAGTGAACGTAAGTATATTTGATATACATGTTATTGATGTGTACTTTACTAGTGTTTATAGCAACCCCTTAGTATTTGATACTAGTTCAGTTGCTAAGATTAGTAACTCGAAATGGGAGTTGCAGAATAAACAAAGACTAGTTAAGGGTGAAGTAACGATGTGTGTTGGAAGTGGTTCCAAAATTGATATGATCATCATCGCACACTCCCTATACTTTCGGGATTAGTGTTGAACCTAAATAAGTGTTATTTGGTGTTTGCGTTGAGCATTAATATGATTTGATCATGTTTATTGTAATACGATTATTCATTTAAGTAAAAGAATAAATTGTTGTTCTGTTTACATGAATAAAACCTTATATGGTTACACACCCAATGAAAATGGTTCGTTGGATCTCGATCGTAGTGATACACATATTCATAATATTGAAACCAAAAGATGCAAAGTTAATAATGATAGTGCAACTTATTTGTGGCACTGCCGTTTAGGTCATATTGGTGTAAAGTGCATGATGAAACTCCATGCTGATGGGCTTTTGGAATCACTTGATTATAAATCAGTTGATGCTTGCGAACCATGCCTCATGGGCAAGATGACTAAAACGCCGTTCTCTGGAACAATGAAGCAAGCAACAAATTTGTTGGAAATCATACATACTGATGTATGTGGTCCGATGAATATTAAGGCTTACAGCAGATATCATTATTTTCTAACCTTCACAGATGACTTAAGCAGATATGGGTATATCTACTTGATGAAACATAAGTCTGAAACATTTGAAAAGTTCAAAGAATTTCAGAGTGAAGTGAAAAATCATCGTGACAAGAAAATAAAGTTTCTACGATCTGATCACGGAGACAAATATTTGAGTTACGAGTTTGGTCTTTAATTAAAACAATGTGGAATAGTTTCACTACTCACGCCACCTGGAACACCACAATGTAATGGTGTGTCCGAATGACATAACCGTACTTTATTAGATATGGTGCGATCTATGATGTCTCTTACCGATCTACCACTATCGTTTTGGGGTTATGCATTAGAGACAGCTGCATTCACGTTAAATAGGGCACCATCTAAATCCGTTGAGACGACACCGTATGAACTATGGTTTGGCAAGAAACCTAAGCTATCGTTTTTTAAAGTTTGAGGTTGCAATGCTTATGTGAAAAAGTTAAACCTGATAAGCTCAAACCCAAATCGGAGAAATGTGTCTTCATAGGATATCCAAAGGAAACTATTGGATACACCTTCTATCACAGATCCGAAGGCAAGACTTTTGTTGCTAAATTCGGAAACTTTCTAGAGAAGGAGTTTCTCTCGAAAGAAGTGAGTGGGAGGAAAGTAGAAAACTTGATAAGGTATTTGTACCTTCTCCCTTATTGGAAAGTAGTTCATCACAGAAATCTGTTCTTGTGACTACTACACCAATTAGTGAGGAAGCTAATGATGATGATCATGTAACTTCAGATCAAGTTACTATCGAATCTCGTAGGTAAACCAGAGTAAGATCCGCACCAGAGTGGTACAGTAATCCTGTTCTGAAAGTCATGTTACTAGACCATGACGAACTTGCGAACTATGAGGAAGCGATGATGAGCCCAGATTCCGCGAAATGATTTGAGGCCATGAAATCTGAGATATGATCCATGTATGAGAACAAAGTATGGACTTTGATGGATTTGCCCGTTGATCGGCAAGCCATAAAAATAAATGGATCTTCAAGAGGAAGACGGACACTGATAGTAGTGTTACTATCTACAAAGCTAGAATTGTCGCAAAAGTTTTCGACAAGTTCAAGGTGTTGACTACGATGAGAGCTTCTCACTCGTATCTATGCTTAAGTTTGTCCGAATCATGTTAGCAATTGCCGCATTTTATGAAATCTGGCAAATGGATAACAAAACTGCAATCCTTAATGGATTTCTTAAAGAAGAGTTGTATATGATGCAACTAGAAGTTTTTGTCAATCCTAAAGGTGTTAACAAAATGTGCAAACTCCAGCGTTCCATCTGTGGACTGGTGCAAGCATCTCGGAGTTGGAATATACGCTTTGATGAGTTGATCAAAGCATATAGTCTTATACAGACTTGCGGTGAAGCCTGTATTTACAAGAAAGTGAGTGGGAGCACTACAACATTTCT
Source organism: Triticum aestivum (assembly GCF_018294505.1). Lineage (NCBI taxonomy): Eukaryota > Viridiplantae > Streptophyta > Magnoliopsida > Poales > Poaceae > Triticum > Triticum aestivum. The sequence goes on along the minus strand of NC_057800.1, from coordinate 658,207,052 downwards.
GATAAGTATATGTGAATGACATATTGTTGATCGAAAATAATGTAGAATTTTTCTGTAAAGCATAAAGGAGTGTTTGAAAGGAGTTTTTCAAAGAAAGACTTCGGTGAAGCTGCTTACATATTGAGCTTCAAGATCTATAGAGATAGATCAAGACGCTTGATAAGTTTTTTCAATAAATACATACCTTGACAAGATTTTGAAGTAGTTCAAAATGGAGCAGTCAAAGAAAGAGTTCTTGCCTGTATTACAAGGTGTGAAGTTGAGTAAGACTCAAAGCCCGACCACGGCAGAAGATAGAAAGAGAATGAAAGTCATTCCCTATGCCTTGGCGATAGGTTCTATAAAGTATGTCATGCTGTGTACCAGATCTATTGTATACCCTGCACTGATTTGGCAAGGGAGTACAATAGTGATCTAGGAGTAGATCACTGGACAGCGGTCAGAATTATCCTTAGTGAAATAAGGATATGTTTATCGATTATGGACGTGACAAAAAGGTTCGTCGTAAAGGGTTACGTTGATTCAAGTTTTGGACACTGATCCAGATGATTCTAAGTCTCAATCTGGATACATATTGAAAGTGGGAGCAATTCGCTAGAGTAGCTCCGTGCAGAGCATTGTAGACATAGAATTTTGCAAAATACATACGGATCTGAATTTGGCAGGCCCGTTGACTAAATTTCCCTCACAGGCAAAACATGATCACTCTTTGGGTGTTAATCATATAGCGATGTGAACTAGATTATTGAATCTAGTAAACCCTTTGGGTGTTAGTCACATGGAGATGTGAACCAATCACATAAAGATGTGAACTATTGGTGTTAATCACATAGCGATGTGAACTAGATTATTGACTCTAGTGCAAGTGGGAGACTGAAGGAAATATGCCCTAGAGGCAATAATAAAGTTATTACTTATTTCCTTATTTCATGATAAATGTTTATTGTTCATGCTAGAATTGTATTAACCGGAAACATAATACATGTGTGAATACATAGACAAACAGAGTGTCACTAGTATGCCTCTACTTGACTAGCTCGTTAATCAAAGATGGTTATGTTTCCTAACCATGGACAAAGAGTTGTTATTTGATTAACGGGATCACATCATTAGTTGAATGATCTGATTGACATGACCCATTCCATTAGCTTAGCACCCGATCGTTTAGTATGTTGCTATTGCTTTCTTCATGACTTATACATGTTCCTATGACTATGAGATTATGCAACTCCCATTTGCCGGAGGAACACTTTGTGTGCAACCAAACGTCACAACGTAAATGGGTGATTATAAAGGTGCTCTACAAGTGTCTCCAAAGGTAGATGTTGGGTTGGCGTATTTCGAGATTAGGATTTGTCACTCCGATTGTCGGAGAGGTATCTCTGGGCCCTCTCGGTAATGCACATCACATAAGCCTTGCAAGCATTACAACTAATGAGTTAGTTGCAAGATGATGTATTACGGAACGAGTAAAGAGACTTGCCGGTAACGAGATTGAACTAGGTATTGGATACCGACAATTGAATCTCGGGCAAGTAACATACCGATGACAAAGGGAACAACGTATGTTGTTATGCGGTCTGACCGATAAAGATCTTCGTAGAATATGTAGAAGCCAATATGGGCATCCAGGTCCCGCTATTGGTTATTGACCGGCGATCTGTCTCAGTCATGTCTACATTGTTCTCGAACCGTAGGGTCCGCACGCTTAACGTTACGATGACAGTTATTATGAGTTTATGCATTTTGGTGTACCGAAGTTAGTTCGGAGTCCCGGATATGATCACGGACATGACGAGGAGTCTCAAAATGTTCGAGACATAAAGATTGCTATATTGGAAGCCTATATTTGGACATCGGAATTGTTCCGGGTGAAAATCGACATTTTACCGGAGTACCGGGGGGTTACTGGAACCCCCCCGGGGGTTTATGGGCCTACATGGGCCATAAGGGAGAAGAGAGGGGCCGGCCAGGGCAGGCCGCGCGCCCCTCCCCCCCTAGTCCGAATAGGACAAGGAAGGGGGGGGGCGGCGCCCCCCTTTCCTCTTCTCCCTCCCCCTTTTCCTTATCCAACAAGGCAAGTGGAGGGGAGTCCTACTCCCGGTGGGAGTAGGACTCCTCCTGGCGCACCCCTTGGGGGCCGCCCGCACCTTCCCCTCCCTCCTTTATATACCGGGGCAGGGGGGCACCCTAGAACACACACAAGTTGATCCACGTGATCGTTCCTTAGCCGTGTGCGGTGCCCCCTGCCACCATATTCCACCTCGATCATATCGTTGTAGTGCTTAGGCGAAGCCCTACATCGGTAGAACATCATCATTATCACCACGCCGTCATGCTGACGGAACTCATCCCCGAAGCTTTGCTGGATCGAAGCCCGGGGAGCGTCATCGAGCTGTACGTGTGCTAAAGAACTCGGAGGTGCCGGAGTAACGGTGCTTGGATCGGTCGGATCGGAGAAGACATACGACTACTTCCTCTACGTTATGTCAACGCTTCCGTTGCGATCTACACGGGTAAGTAGATCATACTCTCCCCTCTCGTTGCTATGCATCACCATGATCTTGCGTGTGCGTAGGAAAATTTTGAAATTACTACGTTCCCCAACAGGCCACTAGGGGGCCCACATGGCAGGGGGCGCGCCCAGGGGGGTAGGGCACGCCCCCACCCTCGTGGCCAGGGTGTGGCCTCCCTCTGGAACTTTTTTCGCTTAGTATTTTTTATATATTCTGAAAATAACTTCCGTGAAGTTTCAGGATTTTTGGAGCTGTGCAGAATAGGTCTCTAATATTTGCTCCTTTTCCAGTCCAGAATTCCAGCTGCCGGCATTTTCCCTCTTCGTGCAAACCTTGTAAAATAAGAGAGAATAGGCATAAGTATTGTGGCATAATGTGTAATAACAGCTCATAATGCAATAAATATCGATATAAAAGCATGATGCAAAATGGACGTATCAACTCCCCCAAGATTAGACCTCGCTTGTCCTCAAGCGGAAGCCGATATCAAAAAATATGTCCACATGTTTAGAGATAGAGGTGTCGATAAAATAAAATATGGACACGAGGGCATCATGATCATTCTTAGAACAACCCATATACATATTGTCATATGATTTCTTATGCTAAAGTAACAATTCAATCACAATTTTCCGATATCGGCTCAGGGAGGTAGGGCGCGCCCCCCACCCTCGTGGCCAGGGTGTGGCCCCCCTCTGGAACTTTCTTCGCTCAGTATTTTTATATACTAGATGATACCCGCTGCGGTGCTGCGGAACTCTTAGCTATAAAGGTTTTGTTGTAAAAATAGAATATTATGCTGAATTTGTCATAGTATGTTTTCTGATGGCTTCCTGTACTGCAAATTATTTCCCGCACATTATAATTTGAAATCGTCATAAATCTAACTGAAAAGGGTGTTTTGATGGCATATACTTGAGCATAAAGTAACCGCAACAAAAGTAAGGAATTAGCATAAGGCTCTTTGAATGCCCCAAACGGAAAAAATTAGGCTTGCCTGCGATCGGTATATGACGAAGAGTACAATTCTAGCACTTTCACAACTTACCCATCTAAGTATACAACCATCCCTTTTCCCAAAAAAAAGTATACAACAATCCCGACTGACAATCTAGAGATAGAAGATCAAGATGAGAGAGAGAGAATAATGGCTCAGGCATCATTTACCGTGCATCCACTTTCAAGATGAACAGTAGTGCATCCTGCCGCTTATACTTAGAAAAAAATCAAACATTTTTTGATGTTGCGGTCAATTGATTGTGAACGGAAAAATACGTTAGCTTCCTCCAATTAAAGCAAAACTATAAACAGGTAGGAAGCAAAAGGCTATGGATTGGGGATTAATAAACACATCATGCTAGGGGAGTGAAAGTATCTGCTAAGCAAGAAAGGCATACCCATAGAGGGATACAGCTTCACCGAGCAGGCAGCCATAGCAGCACAGCGGTGGCGGCAAGGAATCTTGATTCTCCCCATCCAGCACAAGTCATAGATGCGAGTCCATGAGACAAACACATTAATTTAAGCAAACTAAAAAATGATATAATATTTGTTATTTTCTAGAATTTTGATTAAGCGATCACACATAATCGGGTAAAAAAGTGATCACACATAAGCTAACTGTACACATACTTACCAGGCACCTTACTTCTATCCTGTATGAACTACATTAATATTTTTTCGATAAAAGGTGCTTTATTACTTAAAAGGTTTAAGCATTACACCCGACCTCTGCATACCAAGATGCACACAGCCAAAAGAAGTCTACACACAGAACAAAAAAAAGAAGGCGAAATACTAAGAAACATCTAGTGTTTGTATAACGCCTAAGACGTAGGAGGGTCAATCCTGAGATCATGTTGCCATCCATGTTGGGTAAAAGTATCGCTCGCCGTAGCCTCCAATCGTGTACAGACCTCCATAAAAAGGTCGCGATTCTCCATACGCTGTAGAGACGACCATAAACGAAGCCGGTACATCTATAGATAACCTGCATAAGAGATGTACTTTTCTCGTTAAAAACCTTATCATTTCTACATAGCCAAAGCGACCAAATAACGGCGAGCGCTCCCACCCTGAGAAGAGTTCTAAACTTGTGTTCGATCCCATGTAACCAGTTGCCAAATATATTAGCAACACTACAAGGAGGGTACAAGCCAGAAGCTATTTGGATGACTGACCATATATAACGAGCCAATTTACATTGAAAGAACAAATGTTTTATTGTCTCATCATGCTGACAAAAGACATATTGTGTACTTCCATGCCAATTCCTCTTAACAAGGTTATCTTTAGTAAGAATGACTCCGCGACGAAGACATGCAAAGATTTTATTCTTAAGAGGTATTTTCATCTTATAGATCTTTTTATTATTATCAACTGGCACATTGGATTGGAGCAAGGCTCTGTACATGGACTCCACTGAGAATTGACCATTCTCTTGTAGGTTCCAACGAAATTTATCGGACCCTTGTGACAATTGCACCGTGAATAACCGTTGGAGCAGGGTGTTCCACGATTGGAGTCTAGGTCCAATTAAATCTCTTTTGAACGACACGTTTGGCGGAAATGATTCCATAACCGTGGTGATAGTATCACCCTTGTGGCGCACAATATTATACAGAGCTGGGTATTGTTCCCGGAGTGAAGCATTGCCTAGCCACTTATCCTCCCAGAATCTAATTTCCGAGCCATCCTTAATCGAGAAAGAGCCATAGCGGAAGAAATATTTCTTCGTCGCCATTAAGCCAGCCCAAAAGTGAGAGTCCCCAGGCTTCCAGTACACCTAGGATATCGCCTTTGAACCCACATATTTTCTCTTTAGGAGAGTTTGCCATACACCATCTTCCGTCAATAAATTAAACAACCATTTGCCGAGGAGGGCCCTATTCTTAACCTCAAGGTCATGAATGCCCAATCCGCCTTGGTCTTTGGGACGGCAAACCACACTCAATTTAGCCAGTCTATATTTCTTTCTCTTGCTATCTCCTTGCCAAAAGAATCTTAATCGAAAGTAATCCAATCTGTGTAGAACTCCTTTTGGCAATTGGAAGAAGGAAATCATGTATAGTACCATATTGCTTAGTATTGAATTAATGAGTACCAATCTTCCACCCAGAGATAGCAATTTGCCTTTTCAACTGCTTAGTCTTTTTTGTAGTCTCTCCTCGACGTGTTTCCATTCAGCATTTGTGAGTCTCCGATAGTGTATCGGTATCCCCAAATATGTGATAGGAAACTGGCCCAAACCGCAGCCGAATAGGCCATCATACAAATGGGCCTCGTCTTGAGCCTCGCCAAAACAATACAATTCGCTTTTATGGAAGTTGATCTTAAGACCCGAGAGTTGCTCAAAAGCTGACAAAATTAATTTCAGATTTCTCGCCTTTTCTAGGTCATGATCCATGAAGAGAATCGTATCATCAGCATATTGAAAAATAGAGAGACCACCATCCACAAGATGGTTCACTACATCAATTTGGCCATCAGCCTTGGCTCGCTCAATCATGGCAGCCAACATATCCACCACTATATTGAATAACATGAGCGATATTGAGTCACCATGTCTTAATCCTTTCTTCGTTCCATCCATGAAAAAGCATAAGTCACTATTATGCAAACCGATATGTTAGATCTTCTTCTATCGGGGTCTAGATTGAATGACACATTACCTCGAATGATATAGAGTGATTACAAATAACAAATTATCTCATGGGACAACAAATATCACACATGAGAATCTAGTTTAGTTATATATTTAGAACCTTAGGTGATTTGTTTCATTTGGCATAAAGCCAAATTTCATTTTAGGTGTGTCCATGCCTACTACTTATTGGATCACTTTGGGATGGGTTTGCACCTTATGATTCAACTTGTTCGTCTCTTTGGCTATGTGGTCGCTCAGCAAAAGTGTGTCGCCTCGGATCTTCTTCTAGAACCAAGAGACGGGCTCGCTTCCTACGACACACAACGTGAAAACAAAATTCAGCTTGTACAGATCAAGAACAACAAACTGGTACAAAAACATTCAGCTTGTACTGTTATACACACCTACATTGTTGGTTTGCCGGCGCCATTCTCCACCAATGGTAGATTGCCGATTGCGGAAAGGAGCCCGTTCAACCGTCTCCTGGTAGATTGAATTTCAGCTCAAGACTGGCCAAGACGTGCATTGGTTCAGGCCAGTCGGGAAGAATCTCCCAAGCACAACAACCCAGAGGAACGTCCTTTCTTTCCCCCCTAAAAAAAGAGATGAACGCCCTTTTCACTGTACTGCATGACATCGGAAGCACCTGCCTCTAAAATTCTGAATCAAACCCGAACATGGTTGTGCGGTGATGGCTAGACGGCCATGGCGACGGCGAGGAGGCGGGGGAATACCGGCGGTCTGCTCCTTCCTGAGGCCACCATGTTGGATGCCACACAAATTGGGGCCACGGCGGGGATGGCCGCGTCCGGTGCGTCTAATGCCGCCGCCGCAAGGAGGACCCAGAGTGGAGGAATGACAGGAAGGAGCGGCTCTGAACACCGGCGTGGGGAGGCTAGGGGTGGAAGGAGGATCCGGAGCAGCTGGAAAAGATTGGGAAAGATTATTTGGGGTTCCGGGTCGCCATCTCGATGATACAGTGAGCATATTTAGCCCCGGTGAGGATGGAAGCGCAAGAGTGAGGAAAGTGGAGGGGAAGGGAAGGGGAAGGGGGTGGCTGAGAGGAGAATGAGAAGCGGCGGCTAGGGAGGAGAAACGTACAAGGCCAAACATGCTCTGTTCGTGGCTCATTGAATCGGATTGCTACAATAATGCATGGCTTAAATTTAGGGGAAAGAAATGGTCAGTTCACACCGAGGAGGTGAGCTTGCGCCTTGCAGTGGGAATGCATGGGTGTGATGTAGCTTGCTGATGTGTACATGCTGCATGTCAATATAAATCACTTAAGTGGGGATGAACTTCTTAGGTATATAGGATTCTGGAAATAACTTCCGTGAAGTTTCAGGACTTTTGGAGCTATGCAGAATAGGTCTCTAATATTTGCTCCTTTTCCAGCCCAGAATCCCAGCTGTCGGTATTCTCCCCCTTCATGTAAACCTTGTAAAATAAGAGAGAATAGGCATAAGTATTGTGACATAATGTGTAATAACAGCCCATAATGCAATAAATATCGATATAAAAGCATGATGCAAAATGGACGTATCAACTCCCCCAAGCTTAGACCCGCTTGTCCTCAAGCGAAAGCCAAAATCGAAAAATATGTCCACATGTTTAGAGATAGAGGTGTCGATAAAAATAAAATACGGACATGAGGGCATCATGATCATTCTTAGAGCAGCAATATATATATATATATATATATATATATATATATATATATATATATATATATATATATATTGTCATATGATCTCTTATGCTAAAGTAACAATTCAATCACAATTTCAATGATAACCAACAAACTATAATCTCAGTCATTGAGGCAATTGCAATTTATCATAACATAGGAAAGATTCATTATAAGAGCTTTTCAGCAAGTCCACATACTCAACCATCTTTTAGTCTTTCATAATTGCTAACACTCACGCAATATTTATGGGTATGGAGTTTTAATCGGACACAGAGGAAGATAGGGGCTTATAGTTTTGCCTCCCAACTCTTTACCTCAAGGGTAACGTCAACAATAATAGTTCATGAAAACTCACATCCAATTAGCTATATATATTAGGATCTTTCCAACATATTGTGCTTGCCAAAGGATAAAATGTAAAAAGGAAAGGTGAATATCACCATGACTCTTTGCATGAAGTATAAGATAAGAATAAAAGATAGGCTCTTCGCAGAGGAAAGCAGAGGTTGGCATGCTCTTTTATGGTTGGATGCACGAAATCTGAATGCGAAAGAACGTCCCTTTATATTGCCACTTGTGATATGGAACTTTATTATGCAGTCCTTCGCTTTTATTTCTTCCATATCACAAGATCGTATAAAGCTTATTTTCTCCACATTAATAAGTCATACATATTTAGAAGGCAATTTTTATTGCATGCACCGATGACAACTTACTTGAAGGATCTTACTCAATCCATAGGTAGGTATGATGGACTCTCATGGCAAAACTGGGTTTAGGGATATTTGGAAGCACAAGTAGTATTTCTACTTGGTGCAAAGAACTTGCTAGCATGAGAGGGAAAGGTAAGCTCAACATGTTGGGTGATCCATGACAATATAATTTATCTCGGATGTAAGAAAACATAACCCATTACGTTGTCTTCCTTGTCCAACGTCAACTCTTTAGCATATCATACTTTAATGAGTGCTCACAATCATAAAAGATGTCCAAGATAGTATATTTCTATGTGAAGACCTCTCTTTCTCTATTACTTCCTATTAATTGCAACGATGACCAAAACTATGTCTGTTAACTCTCAAGAACTTTTATTCATCATACTCTTTATATGTGAGCTCATTACTCTCCATAAGATCCATATGATCTCTTTATTTCTTTTTATTTATTCTCTTTTATTTTATTACCTCAAGATCATAGCAAGGTAATCAAGCCCTTGACTCAACACTAATCTTTATTATATATAGCTCACGGACTCGATTACATAGAAGGATCATAAAGCAAAACTCACAACTAGATCATACTAAAACTTTATTCTACTAGATCAAGATATTACCAAAAGGATCGAACTAAGAAAAATAGTAAAGATAAAAGTTGCGATGGTGATACGATACCGGGGCACTCCCCCAAGCTTGGCAGTTACCAAGGGGAGTGCCCATACCCATGTGATTATGTCTCCTTCCTCTGAGGTGGTGATGAAGAAATTGTTGATGATGTAGGCTTGTCGTCCATCTTCCAAGGAATAGGCTCACCATCATAGAAGGATGACCGAGTCTCCGGAATCCTCAAATCTACAGCCAAACTCATCCTCTTGAATCTATATTCATACTCACAGTTTTGGTTTTGCAGGTCATAGATCTGGGCTTGGAGGCGCTTGATTTTCTCGTGAAGCTTGAAGATGGCCTCCCCAATGTCCTTGGCGTCCAGCTTGTGGTTGTTGGTGAACTCCATGATCATTATGTGATTGGGGTCGAGTCCACGCTCCACCATCTCCTGACACTTGAAAACTTGTTGCTCCATCGCCTCGAGCCTTGTCTCCACGCTTACGGTCCTCCTCGGTCCCTCCACATCGTGGATGTGCAACAACCCCTCACGCATCTCAATGGTTTGAGGGTGTTGCAGCACTTCCGCGAGGTAGGGGTTGATCACCTTCTCGAAGAACTTGTCCTTGGGGGCACTTGAAGACGCCATGGCGATCTAGATCTGTCAGAAAAACAGCTCGAACCAAAGACATGAGATATTTGCATGATACGGTGGTCAAAACCTTCAGGAGATTATATAATGAATTTTTACCGACCAAAAGGAGTATCATGCAAGAAAACGGAGTCCAGAGAGCACACGAGGTGCCCACGAGACAGGGGGCACGCTCAGGGGGGTAGGGCGCGCCGTCCACCCTCGTGGAAGCCTCGTGTCCTTTCCGGTCTGCTTCTTATTTTCCTATTTTCTTAAATATTCCAAAATGGAGAAAAAATGCCATTAGAACTGTTTTGGAGTCGGTTTACTTACCGTACCACGTACCTATTCCTTTTCGGAGTCTGAAATGTTTCAGAAAGTGTCACTTATGTATTCCTCCGGGGTTACGGTTTCAATAATATTAGTTTCAACATTTAAGGGATTACCTGCGATATAATGTTTGATTCTTTGACCGTTCACCACCTTGATACGTCCATTTTGCATCATGCTTTTATATCGATATTTGTTGCATTATGGGCTGTTATTACACATTATGTCACAATACTTATGCCTATTCTCTCTTATTTTACAAGGTTTACATAAAGAGGGAGAATGGCGGCGGCTGGGATTCTGGGCTGGAAACAGAGCAAATATTAGAGACCTATTCTGCACAGCTCCAAAAGTCCTGAAACTCCACAGAAGACGTTTTCCAAATATATAAAAAATACTGAGAGCAAGAACTTCACCAGGGAGGCACACCCTGCCCACGAGGGTGGGGGCGCGCCCTACCCCCCTGGGTGTGCCCCCTACCTCGTGGGCCCCCTGGTTGCCCTCCGGTGACCATCTTCTGTTATATAAAGTCTTTCGATGGAAAAAAAATAAGAAGCCATCTTCTCGGACGAAACTCCGCCGCCACGAGGCGGAACCTTGGCGGAACCAATCTAGGGCTCTGGCGGAGCTGTTCTGCCGGGGAAACTTCCCTCCCAGAGGGGGAAATCATCGCCATCGTCATCACCAACGCTCCTCTCATCGGGAGAGGGCAATCTCCATTAACATCTTCATTAGCACCATCTCCTCTCAAAACCCTAGTTCATCTCCTGTATCCAATTCTTGTCTCCAACTCCGGGATTGGTGCTAGTAGGTTGCTAGTAGTGTTAATTACTCCTTGTAGTTGATGCTTGTTGGTTTAATTGGTGGAAGATCATATGTTCAGATCCTATATGCATATTAATACCCCTCTGATTATGAACATGTTTATGCTTTGTGAGTAGTTACTTTTGTTCCTGAGGACATGGGAGAAGTATTGCTATTAGTAGTCATGTGAATTTGGTATTCGTTCGATATTTTGATGAGATGTATGTTGTCTCTCCTCTAGTGGTGTTATGTGAACGTCGACTACATGACACTTCACCATTGTTTGGGCCTAGAGGAAGGCATTGGGGAGGAATAAGTAGATGATGGGTTGCTAGAGTGACAGAAGCTTAAACCCTAGTTTATGTGTTGCTTCGTAAGGGGCTGATTTGGATCCATATGTTTCATGCTATGGTTAGGTTTACCTTAATACTTTTGTTGTAGTTGCGGATGCTTGCAATAGAGGTTAATAATAAGTGGGATGCTTGTCCAAGTAAGGGCAGTACCCAAGCACCGGTCCACCCACATACCAGATTATCAAAGTACCGAACACGAATCATATGAGCGTGATGAAAACTAGCTTGGCGATATTCCCATGTGTCCTCGGGAGCGCTTTTCTCTATATAAGAGTTTGTCCAGGCTTGTCCTTTGCTACAAAAAGGATTGGGCCACCTTGCTGCACTTTATTTACTTTTGTTACTTGTTGCTCGTTACAAATTATCCTATCACAAAACTATCTGTTACCACTTATTTCAGTACTTGCAGAGAATACCTTGCTGGAAACCGCTTATCATTTCCTTCTGCTCCTCGTTGGGTTCGACACTCTTACTTATCGAAAGGACTACGATAGATCCCCTATACTTGTGGGTCATCACCCCTTCGGATTTGTGCCTTCGAAGTTGTTGATTTTTATGGCACCAGAACGATAGACCTCCTCGATAACGTAAGGACCTTCCCATTTAGAGAGAAGTTTGCCTGCAAAAAATCTTAAACGAGAGTTGTATAGCAACACATAATCACCTATATTAAACTCACGCTTTTGTATCCTTTTGTCATGCCATCTTTTAACTTTTTCTTTAAACAGCTTGGCATTTTCGTAGGCTTGGGTTCTCCATTCATCAAGTGAGCCAATGTCCAATAACCTCTTCTCACCGGCAAGTTTGAAATCATAATTGAGCTCTTTAATAGCCGAATATGCCTTATGTTCTAGTTCGAGAGGTAAGTGACAAGCTTTACCATAAACCATTTTATCAGGAGACATACCCATAGGATTTTTATATGCAGTTCTATAAGCCCATAATGCATCATCAAGTTTTTTGGACCAATTCTTTCTAGATTTATTAACAGTCTTTTGCAAAATTAATTTGAGCTCTCTGTTACTCGATTCTACTTGACCACTAGACTGTGGATGATAAGGAGATGCAATTCTATGATTAACATCATACTTAGCAAGCATTTTACGAAAGGCACCATGAATAAAGTGTGAACCACCATCGGTCATTAAATATCTAGGGACTCCAAACCTCGGGAAAATAACTTCATTGAGCATCTTAATAGAGGTGTTATGATCAGCACTACTAGTTGGAATAGCTTCTACCCACTTAGTAACGTAATCAACAGCAACTAAAATATGTGTATACCCATTAGAGGAAGGAAAAGGTCCCATATAATCAAAGCCCCAAACATCAAATGTTTCAATAACAAGTGAATAATTCATAGGCATTTCTTTACATCTACTAATATTACTGATTCTTTGACATTCATCACAAGATAAGACAAACTTACGGGCATCCTTGAAGAGAGTAGGTGCTACCTCTTGAGCACTGCGTTGGATTTCCCCGAAGAGGAAAGGATGATGCAGCAAAGTAGCGTAAGTATTTCCCTCAGTTTTTGAGAACCAAGGTATCAATCCAGTAGGAGGTTGCGCGCGCGTCCCTAGTACCTGCACAAAACAAATAACTCCTCGCAACCAACGCGATAAGGGGTTGTCAATCCATTCACGGTCACTTACGAGAGTGACATCTGATAGATATGATAAGATAATATTTTTTGGTATTTTTGTGATAAAGATGCAAAGTAAAATAAAGGCAAAGAAAATAAATAAGTATTGGAAGATTAATATGATGAAGATAGACCCGAGGGCCATAGGTTTCACTAGTGGCTTCTCTCAAGAGCATAAGTATTTTACGGTGGGTGAACGAATTACTGTTGAGCAATTGACAGAATTGAGCATAGTTATGCGAATATCTAGGTATGATCATTTATATAGGCATCACGTCCGAGACAAGTAGACCGACTCCTGCCTGCATCTACTACTATTACTCCACTCATCGACCGCTATCCAGCATGCATCTTGAGTATTAAGTTCATGAAAACAGAGTAACGCCTTAAGCAAGATGACATGATGTAGAGGGATAAATTCATGCAATATGATAAAAAACCCATCTTGTTATCCTCGATGGCAACAATGCAATACGTGCCTTGCTGCCCCTACTGTCACTGGGAAAGGACACCGCAAGATTGAACCCAAAGCTAAGCACTTCTCCCATTGCAAGAAAGATCAATCTAGTAGGCCAAAGCAAACTGATAATTCGAAGAGACTTGCAAAGATAACCAATCATACATAAAAGAAATCAGAGAAGATTCAAATATTGTTCATAGATAATCTTGATCATAAACCCACAATTCATTGGTCCCAACAAACACACCGCAAAAAGAAGATTACATCAAATAGATCTCCACAAGAGAGGGGGAGAACATTGTATTGAGATCCAAAAAGAGAGAAGAAGTCATCTAGCTAATAACTATGGACCTGAAGGTCTGAGGTAAACTACTCACACTTCATCGGAGAGGCTATGGTGTTGATGTAGAAGCCCTCCGTGATGGATGCCCCCTCCGGCGGAGCTCCGGAACAGGCCCCAAGATGGGATCTCGTGGATATAGGATGTTACGGCGATGGAATTAGGGTTTTGCCTCCGTATCTGATCGTTTGGGGGTACGTAGGTATATGTAGGAGGAAGGAGTACGCCGGTGGAGCAACAGGGGGCCCACAAGGGTGGAGGGCGCGCTACCTCGTGGCCTCCTCCTTTGTTTCTTGACGTGGGGTCCAAGTCTCCTGGATCATGTTCGGTGAGAAAATCACGTTCCCGAAGGTTTCATTCCGTTTGGACTCCGTTTGATATTCCTTTTCTTCGAAACCCTAAAATAGGCAAAAAAAACAGCAATTCTGGGCTGGGTCTCCGGTTAATAGGTTAGTCCCAAACATAATATAAAAGTGGATAATAAAGCACAATAATGTCCAAAACAATAGATAATATAGCATGGAGCAATCAAAAATTATAGATACGTTGGAGACGTATCAAGCATCCCCAAGCTTAATTCCTGCTCGTCCTCAAGTAGGTAAATGATAAAAGCAGATTTTTTATGTGGAATGCTACTTAGCATAATTTTAATGTAATACTTCTTAATTGTGGTAGGAATATTCAGATCCGTAAGATTCAAAAGAAAAGTCTTATATTGACATAAAAATAATAATACTTCAAGCATACTAACAAAGCAATCATGTCTTCTCAAAATAACATGGCCAAAGAAAGTTATCCCTACAAAATCATATAGTCTGGCTATGCTCTATCTTCACCACACAAAGTATTTAAATCATGCACAACCCTGATGACAAGCCAAGCAATTGTTTCATACTTTTGACATTCTCAAAAAAATTTCAATCTTCACGCAATACATGAGTGTGAGCCACGGATATAGCACTATAGGTGGAATAGAATGGTGGTTGTGGAGAAGACAAAAAGGGAGAAGATAGTCTGACATTAACTAGGTGTATCAACGGGCTATGGAGATGCCCATCAATAGATATCAATGTGAGTGAGTAGGGATTGCCATGCAATGGATGCACTAGAGCTATAAGTATATGAAAGCTCAAGAAAAGAAACTAAGTGGGTGTGCATTCAACTTGCTTGCTCATGAAGACCTAGGGGATTTTGAGGAAGCCCATCATTGGAATATACAAGCCAAGTTCTATAATGAAAAATTCCCACTAGTATATGAAAGTGACGGAATGAGAGACTCTCTATCATGAATATCATGGTGCTACTTTGAAGCACAAGTCTGGTAAAAGGATAGTAACATTGTCCCTTCTCTCTTTTTCTCTCATTTTTTTATTTGGGCCTTTTCTATTTTTTGATGGCCTTTTTTTCGTCCGGAGTCTCATCCCGACTTGTGGGGGAATCATAGTCTTCATCATCCTTTCCTCACTTGGGACAATGCTCTAATAATGATGATCATCACACTTTTATTTTCTTACAACTCAACAATTACAACTCGATACTTAGAACAAAATATGACTCTATGTGAATGCCTCCGGCGGTGTACCGGGATATGCAATGACTCATGAGTGACATGTATGAAAGAATTATGAATGGTGGCTTTGCCACAAATACGATGTCAACTACATGATCATGCTAAGCAATATGACAATAATGGAGTGTGTCATAATAAACGGAACGGTGGAAAGTTGCATGGCAATCTATCTCGGAATAGTTATGGAAATGCCATAATAGGTAGGTATGGTGGCTATTTTGAGGAAGGTATATGGTGGGTGTATGATACCGGCGAAAGGTGCGCGGTATTAGAGAGGCTAGCAATGCTGGAAGGAAGAAAAGTGCGTATAATCCATGGACTCAACATTAGTCATAAAGAACTCATATACTTATTGCAAAAATCTAAAAGTTAGTAAAGCAAAGTATTACGCGCATGCTCCTAGGGGGATAGATTGGTAGGAAAAGACCATCGCTCGTCCCTGACCGCCACTCATAAGGAAGACAATCAATAAATAAATCATGCTCCGACTTCATCACATAACGGTTCACCATACGTGCATGCTACGGGAATCACAAACTTTAACACAAGTATTTCTCAAATTCACAACTACTCAACTAGCACAACTTTAATATCACCATCTTCATATCTCAAAACAATTATCAAGCATCAAACTTCTCCTAGCATTCAACACACTCATAAGAAAGTTTTTACTATTCTTGAATACCAAGCATATTAGGATTATTTAAGCAAATTAACATGCTATTTAAGACTCTCAAAATAATCTAAGTGAATAATGAGAGATCAATAGTTTCTATAAAACAAATCCACCACCGTGCTCTAAAAGATATAAGTGAAGTACTAGAGCGAAACTATATAACTCAAAAGGTATAAGCGAAGCACATAGAGTATTCTAAAAAATTCGAAATCATGTATGGCTCTCTCAAAAGGTGTGTACAGCAAGGATGATTGTGGTAAACTAAACAATGGAGACTCAAATAATACAAGACGCTCCAAGCAAAACACATATCATGTGGTGAATAAAAATATAGCTCCAAGTAAAGTTACCGATAGAAGTAGACGAAAGAGGGGATGCCTTCCGGGGCATCCCCAAGATTAGGGTCTTTCCACTCCTTGTTCCATAATCCATCAAATCTTTACCCAAAACTTGAAAACTTCACAACACAAAACTTAAAGTAGAAAATCTCATGAGCTCCGTTAGCGAAAGAAAACAAAAGACCACTTCAAGGTACTGTAATGAACTCATTCTTTATTTATATTGGTGTTACATATACTTTATTCCAACTTCTCTATGGTTTATAAACTATTTTACTAGCCATAGATACATCAAAATAAGCAAACAACACACGAAAAACAGAATCTGTCAAAAACAGAACAGTCTGTAGTAATCTGTAGCTAGCGCAAGATATGGAACCCCAAAAATTCTAAAATAAATTTATGAACGTGAGGAATTTATCTATTAATAATCTGCAAAAATAATTAACTAAATATCGCTTTCCAAATAAAAATGGCAGCAGTTCTCGTGAGCACTAAAGTTTCTGTTTTTTACAGCAAGATATTGAGACTTTCCCCAAGTCTTCCCAACGGTTCTACTTGGCACAAACACTAATGAAACACAAAAAACACAACCAAAACAGAGGCTAGATAAATTATTTATTACTAAATAGGAGCAAAAAGCAAGGAATCAAAATAAAATCGGGTTGCCTCCCAACAAGCACTATCGTTTAACGCCCCTAGCTAGGCATAAAAAGCAAGGATAGATCTAGGTATTGCCATCTTTGGTAGGCAATCCATAAGTGGCTCTCATAATAGATTCATAAGGTAATTTAATTTTCTTTCTAGGAAAGTGTTCCATGCCTTTCCTTAAAGGAAATTGGAATCTAATATTTCCTTCCTTCATATCAATAATTGCACCAATCGTTCTAAGGGAAGGTCTACCAAGAATAATAGGACATGAAGGATTGCAATCTATATCAAGAACGATAAAATCTACGGGCACATAATTCCTATTTGCAACAATAAGAACATCATTAATTATTCCCATAGGTTTCTTAATAGTGGAATCCGCAAGGTGCAAGTTTAGAGAGCAATCATCAAAATCACGGAAACCTAACAAATCACACAAAGCCTTTGGAATCGTGGAAACACTAGCACCCAAATCACACAAAGCATAGAACTCGAGATCTTTAATTTTAATTTTAATAGTAGGTTCCCACTCATCATAAAGTTTTCTAGGGATAGAAACTTCCAACTCAAGTTTTTCTTCATAAGATTGCATCAAGGCATCAACGATATGTTTAGTAAATGCTTTATTTTGACTATAAGCATGAGGAGAATTTAGCATGGATTCCAACAAGGAAATACAATCAATCAAAGAGCAATTTTCATAATTAAATTCCTTGAAATCCATAATAGTGGGTTTAGCAACATCTAGGGTTTTAATTTCTTCAATCCCACTTTTATCAAATTTAGCATCAAGATCTAAAAACTCCGAATTTTTGGAACGCCTTCTAGATAAAGGTGGATCATAATCAGTCCCATAATTATCAAGATTAATATTGCAAAACAAAGATTTAATAGGGACACATCAATAACTTTTAGATCTTCATCTTCATTTTCATAGGAACTAGAAGAACACGCTCTTATAAAGGCATCTTTCTTAGCACGCATCCTAGCGGTTCTTTCTTTGCACTCATCAATGGAAATTCTCATGGCTCTGAGAGACTCATTGATATCATGCTTAGGTGGAATAGATCTAAGTTTCAAAGAATCAACATCAAGAGAAATTCTATCAACGTTCCTAGCCAAATCATCAATCTTAAGCAATTTTTCTTCATCAAAGCATTGAAATTCTTTTGCGAAGTAATAAATTCTTTAATATTAGATTCAAAATCAGAGGGAATCTTATTATAATTTCCATAAGAATTGTTGTAGGAATTACCATAATTATTAGAGGGATTACTAGGATAAGGCCTAGGATTAAAATTTCCTCTATACGCGTTGTTACCAAAATTATTCCTACCAACAAAATTCACATCCATAGATTCATTATTGTTCTCAATCAAAGTAGACAAGGGCATATCATTAGGATCAGAAGAAACACTCTTACTAGCAAATAATTTCATAAGTTCATCCTTCTTTCCACTCAAAACATTAATTTCTTCTATCGCATGCACCTTTTTATTAGTAGATCTTTCAGTATGCCATTGAGAATAATTAACCATAATATTATCTAGGAGTTTAGTAGCTTATCCTAAAGTGATTTCCATAAAAGTGCCTCCCGCGGCCGAATCTAAAAGATCTCTAGAAGCAAAATTCAATCCGGCATAAAACTTTTGTATAATCATCCACAAATTCAAACCATGAGTAGGGCAATTATGTATCATTAATTTCAGCCTCTCCCAAGCTTGTGCAACATGTTCATGATCAAGTTTCTTAAAATTCATAATATCGTTTCTAAGGGAGATGATCTTAGTGGGAGGAAAATACTTAGAGATAAAAGCATCTTTGCACTTGTTCCAAGAATCAATACTATTTTTAGGCAAAGACGAAAACCAAGCTTTAGCATGATCTCTAAGTGAAAAAGGAAATAGCTTAAATTTAACAATATCATTATCCACATCTTTCTTCTTTTGCATATCACACAAATCAACGAAGCTATTTAGATGGGTAGTGGCATCTTCACTAGGAAGGCCGGAGAACGGATCTTTCATGACAAGATTCAGCAAAGTGGCATTAATTTCACAAGATTCAGCATCGGTAAGAGGAGCAATCGGAGTGCTAATAAAATCATTGTTGTTGGTATTGGTAAAGTCACACAATTTAGTGTTATCTTAAGCCATCGTGACAAGCAAGCAATCCAACACACAAGCAAACAAAAAGCAAGTGGGCAAAAAGAGGCAAATAGAGAAAGAGAGGGAAGATAGAGAGAGATGGCGAATAAAACAGCAAGGGTGAAGTGGGGGAGAGGAAAACGAGAGGCAACTGGCAAATAATGTAATGCGGGAGATAAGGGTATGTGATGGGTACTTGGTATGTTGACTCAACGACGCCAGAAATGGCTCGTTGTCGGGAATCAAATCTTGACTTGCGCGAACCTCCCCGGCAATGGCGCCAGAAATTCTTCTTGCTACCTCCTGAGCACTGTGTTGGATTTCCCTGAAGAGGAAAGGATGATGCAATAAAGTAGCGTAAGTATTTCCCTCAGTTTTTGAGAACCAAGGTATCAATCCAGTAGGAGATTGCGCACGCGTCCCTAGTACCTGCACAAAACAAATAACTCCTCGCAACCAATGCGATAAGGGGTTGTCAATCCCTTCACGGTCACTTACGAGAGTGAGATCTGATAGATATGATAAGATAATATTTTTTGGTATTTTTGTGATAAAGATGCAAAGTAAAATAAAGGCAAAGAAAATAAATAAGTATTGGAAGACTAATATGATGAAGATAGACCCGGGGGCCATAGGTTTCACTAGTGGCTTCTCTCAAGAGCATAAGTATTTTATGGCGGGTGAATGAATTACTGTTGAGCAATTGACAGAATTGAGCATAGTTATGAGAATATCTAGGTATGATCATGTATATAGGCATCACGTCCGAGACAAGTAGACCGACTCCTGCCTACATCTACTACTATTACTCCACTCATCGACCGCTATCCAGCATGCATCTAGAGTATTAAGTTCATGAAAACAGAGTAACGCCTTAAGCAAGATGACATGATGTAGAGGGATAAATTCATGCAATATGATAAAAAACATCTTGTTATCCTCGATGACAACAATACAATACGTGCCTTGCTGCCCCTACTGTCACTGGGAAAGGACACCGCAAGATTGAACCCAAAGCTAAGCACTTCTCCCATTGCAAGAAAGATCAATCTAGTAGGCCAAACCAAACTGATAATTCGAAGAGACTTGCAAAGATAACCAATCATACATAAAAGAATTCAGAGAAGATTGAAATATTGTTCATAGATAATCTTGATCATAAACCCACAATTCATTGGTCTCAACAAACACATCGCAAAAAGAAGATTACATCGAATAGATCTCCACAAGAGAGGGGGAGAACATTGTATTGTGATCCAAAAATAGAGAAGAAGCCATCTAGCTAATAACTATGGACCCGAAGGTCTGAGGTAAACTACTCACACTTCACCGGAGAGGCTATGGTGTTGATGTAGAAGCCCTCCGTGATGGATGCCCCCTCCGGTGGAGCTCTGGAACAGGCCCCAAGATGGGATCTCGTGGATACATGAAGTTACGGCGGTGGAATTAGGGTTTTGGCTCCGTATCTGATCGTTTGGGGGTACGTAGGTATATATAGGAAGGAGGAGTACGTCGGTGGAGCAACAGGGGGCCCACGAGGGTGGAGGGCGCGCCTGGGGGGTAGGCGCGCCCCCTACCTCGTGGATGCCTCCTTTGTTTCTTGACATGTGGTCCAAGTCTCCTGGATCATGTTTGGTGAGAAAATCACATTCCTGAAGGTTTCATTCCGTTTGGACTCCGTTTGATATTCCTTTTCTTCGAAACCCTAAAATAGGCAAAAAAAAACAACATTTTTGGGCTGGGCCTCCGGTTAATAGGTTAGTCCCAAAAATAATATAAAAGTGGATAATAAAGCCCAATAATGTCCAAAACACTAGATAATATAGCATGGAGCAATCAAAAATTATAGATACGTTGGAGACGTATCAGTAGGCCAATAAAAACTAGATTGCAATACCTTATGCGCATTTCTATCTCCAGCGTGGTGCCCTCCATAAGCCTCGGAGTGACACTTGCGTAGAGTCTGTTCCTGTTCATGCTCAGGTACACAACGTCTAATAATACCATCTACTCCTTCTTTATAAAGATGTGGGTCATCCCAAAAGTAATGTCTTAAATTGTAGAAGAACTTTTTCTTTTGCTGGTTTGTGAAACTAGGTGGTATAAATTTGGCAACAATGTAATTAGCATAATCAGCATACCATGGAGCAGTACAAGAAGCATTTATGACATTTAATTATTCATCAAGAAAGCTATCATCAATAGGAAGTGGGTCATCAAGAACATTCTCTAACCTAGACAAGTTGTCTGCAACGGGGTTCTCAGCTCCCTTTCTATCAATAATATGCAAATCAAATTCTTGTAGCAAGAGAACCCATCTAATAAGTCTAGGTTTAGCATCTTTCTTTTCCATAAGGTATTTAATAGCAGCATGATTACTGTGAATAGTTACTTTAGAATCAACAATATAAGGTCTGAACTTATCACAAGCAAAAACAACTGCTAAAAATTATTTTTCAGCAGTAGCATAATTTCTCTGGGCCCTATCTAGAGTTTTACTAGCATATTGGATAACATCCAGCTTCTTATCAACTTTTTGTCCTAGAATAACATCTAAAGCATAATCGCTAGCATCACACATAATTTCAAAGGGTAAATTCCAATCAGGTGGCTGAACAATACGTGCAGAAATCAAAGCTTTCTTAAGTATTTCAAATGCTTCTACACAATCATCATCAAAGATGAAAGGAATATCTTTTTGTAATAGGTTAGTCAGAGACCGAGAAATTTTTTAGAAGTCCTTAATAAACCTCCTATAAAAACTGGCATGACCAAGGAAGCTTCTTATACCTTTGATGTCCTTGGGACACGGCATCTTTTCAATAGCATCAACTTTAGCTTTATCAACTTCAATACCTCTTTCAGAAATTTTATGCCCCAAGACAATACCTTCATTAACCATAAAGTGCCACTTCTCCCAGTTCAAGACAAGATTAGTTTCTTCACATCTCTGCAAAACTCGATCAAGGTTGCTCAAGCAATCATCAAAAGAGGATCCATAAACAAAGAAATCATCCATGAAAATCTCACAAATCTTTTCACAAAAGTCAGAGAATATAGCCATCATGCATCTTTGAAAGGTAGCAGGTGCATTACATAAACCAAAAGGCATATGTCTATAAGCAAAAGTACCGAAAGGGCAAGTAAAAGTGGTCTTTGCTTGATCATCAGCTCACACAGGTATTTGAGAGAAGCCAAAGTAACCATCTAGAAAGCAAAAATGTGTATGTTTGGATAATCTTTCTAGCATTTGGATAATGAAAGGCAAAGGGTAATGATATTTTTAGTAGCTTTATTTAATTTGCAAAAATCAATTACCATCCTATAACCTGTAATAATTCTTTGTGGAATCAATTCATCTTTATCATTAGGAACGACAATAATACCTCCTTTCTTAAGGACACAATGGACAGGACTTACCCACTGACTATCAGCAATGGGATAAATTATACCTGCTTCAAGGAGCTTTAATATTTCTTTTCTTACCACTTCTTTCATCTTAGGATTCATCCGTCGTTGGTGATCAATAACTGGTTTGGCGTCTTTCTCCAAATTTATTTTGTGTTGACATAGAGTGGGACTAATGCCCTTAAGATCATCAAGAGTATATCCAATAGCAGCGCGGTGCTTCTTCAGAGTTTTCAATAATCTCTCTTCCTCATGCTCTGGAAGGTTAGCACTAATAATAACAGGATATATCTTCTTTTCATCAAGATAAGCATATTTAAGAGTATCAGGCAATGGTTTAAGCACAAACACGGGATCACCCTTGGGTGGAGGAGGATCCCCTAGGATTTCAACAGGCAAGTTGTGTTTCAGAATAGGTCCCTGTTTAAAGAATACCTCATCTATTTCCCTTCTTTCATTCATGAAATATCATTTTCATGGTCTAGCAAATATTGTTCTAAAGGATCAGTAGGAGGCACAACAATAGAAGCAAGACCAATAATTTCATCTTTACTAGGCAATTCCTCATCACGGGGTTGTCTACGAAACTTAGCAAAATTAAACTCATGAGACATATCCCCTAAACCAACAGAAACAACATCCTTATTGTAGTCTATCTTAGCATTAACATTATTCAAGAAGGGTCTACCAAATATAATGAGACAAAAGCTATCTTGTGGGGAACCAAGAATAAGAAAATCAGCAGGATATTTAACCTTCCCACACAAGAGTTCAACATCTCTAACAATCCCAATTGGTGAAATAGTATCTCTATTGGCAAGCTTAATGGTAACATCGATATCTTCTATCTCAGCAGGTGCAATATCATGCATAATTTATTTGTATAAGGAATGAGGTATTGCACTTGCACTAGCACCCATATCACATAAGCCATGATAGCAATGATCTCCTATTTTAACAGAAATAACAAGCATGCCTACAATAGGTCTATGTTTATTTTTAGTATCAGGTCTAGCAATTCTAGCAGTTTCATCACAGAAGTAAATAACATGCCCATCAATATTATTGGCCAAGAGATCTTTGACCATAGCAATATTAGGTTCAACTTTAACTTGCTCAGGGGGTTTTGTGTCCTAATATTACTTTTGTTGACTACAGTTGAAACTTTAGCATGATCCTTTATTCTAACAAGGAAAGGTAGTTTCTCAACATAAGCAGTAGGAACAACAAGATCATTATAAGTGATAGTCTTTTCTTCAACTTTAATAGGTGCAACTACTTTTACTTCAATGGGAGGATTATATTTAAACAACTTCTCCTTAGGGAGATCAACATGAGCAGCAAATGATTCACAAAAGGAAGCTACTATCTCAGAGTCAAGTCCATATTTAGTGCTAAATTCACGAAATGCATCGGTATCCATAAAAGATTTAACACAATCAAACATAGGTGTTATACCTGACTCCTTACCTTCGTCGAGGTCCCAATCTTCAGAGTCATGTTTAATTCTTTCCAATAAATCCCATTTGAATTCAATAGTCTTCATCATAAAAGATCCAGTACAAGAAGTATCGAGGATGTAGCGATTACTGAGAGAAAGACGAGCATAACATTTTGAATAATCATTTCTCTTGAGAGCTCATGATTGGGGCATGAATATAACATTGACTTAAGCTTCCCCCAAGCTTGAGCGATGCTTTCTCCTTCGCGAGGCCAAAAATTATATATATAATTACGATCATGATGAACAAGATGCATAGGATAAAACTTCTGGTGAAATTCCAATTTCAATCGCTTATAGTCCCATGATCCCATATGTGACGCCCCGAGACTGATGTGCCAGGTGTCATCCAATTATTCGATGTTGTTGCCTTGTCTTTGCTTGCGTGTCATGCATCTCATATCATGTCATCATGTGCATTTCTTTTGCATACATGTTCGTCTCATCCATCCGAGCATTTTCCCCGTTGTCCGTTTTGCAATCCGACGCTCCTATGTCACCCGGTGTCCCTTTCTATCTCTTTTCGTGTGCGGGTGTTAAACATTTCCGGATTGGACCGAGACTTGTCATGCGGCCTTGGTTTACTACCGGTAGACCGCCTGTCAAGTTTCGTGCCATTTGGACTTCGTCTGATACTCCAACGATGAACCGAGGGACCGAAAAGGCCTCATGTGTGTTGCAGCCCAACACCCTTCCATTTTGGCCCAAAACCCACCTAAACCCTCTCCATCATCTCGGCCGTTCGATCACGATCGCGTGGCCGAAAACCGCACCCCATTTGGACTCTCCTAGCTCCTTCTACCCCTATATAAAGACCCCCCACGAAAATCCCGGGTCTCCCCTTTCCCCTAACCCTAAATTTCCCTCGTGCCGCGCCAGACATGTCCGAACCCGGCCGGACAAACTCGCCACCGCCGTCCGCGCCAATGGCCTCTCGCCACGTGGCACACCGCCGTCCCACCATCGCCGTGGCCCGCGGAGCCCATCCGGGGCCCGCGCGAGCCCGGATCTCGCCGCCGCCCGACCCGCGTCGCTCCGCTGTCTTCTCCAACGCCGGCCGGCCCCACTACTCGCCGGACTTCACCGCCACCACCCTGGCGCAGCCGCCCGACGCCGCCGGCGAACTTCATGCGCCCGAGGCGGCTCGCCTCCCTGCCGTGCTTCGACCGGCCGGCCACGCCCGCGCCGGCCCC
>NC_057800.1:658174491-658181236 GCF_018294505.1 Triticum aestivum | reverse complement strand
CAGATTCAAATGCCTATGTTCATCATGTCATAACTTTGCATCCGTATCTCCGTTTTAAGCGTGTAGCATATCGAAATGTTCGTCTCAGAGAGTACATCATTCCAACGCATTGCATCATTTTCATTTGAGATCATCTTGATGCCTGAAATGCTGTTGGAAGAGGGCTATGTGGTAAAATTATCAGATCTGCTGCATCAAATAGCTATTTGTCTTTTTTGCCATGATTAATGTGTGCATGATATGCTCCTGAGTTCTACATGTGTTTTGTTATATGCTTTGCCATCTTTACAGAGGTGCTTACCATGTATTTTTGTGATATTTGTGGTGACTAGCACAAGCTTGCAAAGTAGTGCATTCGTTAATGCTGATTTCAGGGACTTAGAATTTCTCCAAGTCCTTGATCTGTTTTTGTCAATATGCCATATGTTCATGTTGTTTCCTAGTGATCCGTGCCTCTTTTGAGGATGATCAGTAAGGTTGATTTGTTAACATTGTGGTGCTCTATCCATCCATGTCTTTGTTTTCATTTATGGAGCAACCTAGCTTGAGCCAATCGAGCTCTACTTTTGCTATTTCGTGAATCCTGGCAGATTGTTTACTTGTTAGCGATTTTGCCGAGGATGTTGTTGTTGATCCGTGCATGCTATGTTGTTGTTCTTGCAATGTATGGCTTCTATAATATGTATTCTTGATGGGTGTATTCTTAGTTTGTGATGCTTTGCTCTGTAGTGAGTGCATCGAGCTCGTGAACATGCCTACTCGTTAACAGATTTGCATGCTCACATGCTTGCAATTGTATTTTCGGATCCCTTTTGGCTCAAGGTCACTAAGGGACTTTTGTTAAGTGCTTTGAGTAGCTTCATTCCATGCCTTTCTTTGCCATGTTAAGTTCCTGTAGCATGGAGTTTTCATGCTCTAAAGTGTGCTACCTGATGTTAAATTCCAGACTTGTGTTAATTTCGCTAAGTCTGAAACCTGTTTATCATTTGCTCTTTTGCCATGCTTGTTTGAATCTGTTAATGGATGAATTGGCCGTAGCTCAGTGTTCATCTTTTGTCAAGCATCTTGAGTGGATCCCTACCATGTATTTTGTTGTCATGTTTGAGTGTCGTAGCATATTTATCTTGGTGCATTTAGATGGCTACTTGTTGATTATCGCAGACCGGTGCCATATTTGTTTTGCTTGCCATTTCCAAACCGTGCATCCGATTTCGGTGATCTTTATATCGATTTCAACCGAAATGACCCCACCTTTCCAGTGACACTCTTGGATTTCCAAGTTGAGGCCAGGTTCAATCATTCCTTTGCAAATCATGCATATGCACCGCATACCGCATCCCGCATATCATATCATGTTCATGTGTGGTTTGTTTACTTGTTGTGTGCTTCTTTCCGGTGTTTGCTTCTTCGGGTTGGTTCCGGTAACGTCGCGTTTGTGAGGACTCGTTCATCTACGTCCGTTTGTCTTCTTCATGGGCTCGTTCTTCTTCCTTGCGGGATTTCAGGCAAGATGACCATACCCTTGAAATCACTTCTATCTTTGCTTGCTAGTTGCTCGCTCTTTTGCTATGCCTATGTTGCGATACCTACCACTTGCTTATCATGCCTCCCATATTGTTGAACCAAGCCTCTAACCCACCTTGTCTTAGCAAACCGTTGTTTGGCTATGTTACCGCTTTGCTCAGCCCCTCTTATAGCGTTGTTAGTTGCAGGTGAAGATTGAAGTTTGTTCCTTGTTGGAACATGGAGATGTCGTTCCTTGTTTGGAACATGTTTACTTGTTGGGATATCACAATATATCTTATTTAATTAATGCATCTATATACTTGGTAAAGGGTGGAAGGCTCGACCTTATGCCTGCTGTTTTGTTCCACTCTTGCCGCCCTAGTTTCCGTCATATCGGTGTTATGTTCCCGGATTTTCTGTTCCTTACGCGATTGGGTAATAATGGGAACCCCTTGACAGTTCGCCTTGAATAAGACTCTTCCAGCACTGCCCAACATTGGTTTTACCATTCGCCACCTAGCCTTTTCTTTTCCCTTGGGAGTCGCGCTCCTAAGGGTCATCATTATTTTACCCCCCCCCCCCGGGGGGCCAGTGCTCCTCTGAGTGTTGGTCCAAACTAGAGTCCTGTGCAGCGCCCCCTCGGGGAAACTCAAGGCTTGGTTTTAGTTGTATGGAGAGCTCATCTGAGTGTGCCCTGAGAACGAGATATGTGCAGCTCCTATCGGGATTTGTCGGCACATTCGGGCGGTGTTGCTGGACTTGTTTTATCTTTGTCGAAGTTGTCTTGTAGAACCGGGATGCCGAGTCTGATCGGAGTGTCTCGGGAGAAGGTTTATCCTTCATTGACCGTGAGAGCTTGTGATGGGCTAAGTTGGGACACCCCCGCAGGGATTTGAACTTTCGAAAGCCGTGTCCGCGGTTATGGGCAGATGGGAATTTGTTAACGTTCGGTTGTAGAAAACCTGAAGTTGACCTTAATTAAAATGCATCAACCGCGTGTGTAACCGTGATGGTCTCTTTCCGGCGGAGTCCGGGAAGTGAACACTGTGTTGGAGTTATGTTTGACGTAGGTTGCTCTAGGATCACTTCTTTATCATAGTTTCTCGATCGTGCTTTGGCTTCTCTTCTCGCTCTCATTTGCGTATGTTAGCCACCATAT
This sequence comes from Triticum aestivum, assembly GCF_018294505.1. NCBI lineage: Eukaryota > Viridiplantae > Streptophyta > Magnoliopsida > Poales > Poaceae > Triticum > Triticum aestivum. The sequence goes on along the minus strand of NC_057800.1, from coordinate 658,178,571 downwards.
ATGCTAGTCGCTTGTTGCAGCTCCACCTCATACCTTTACCTTACCCATAAGCTTAAATAGTCTTGATCGCGAGGGTGCGAGATTGCTGAGTCCCCGTGACTCACAGATACTTCAAAACCAGCTTGCAGGTGTCGATGAGTCCGTGCAGATGACGCAGCCAAGCTCAAGGAGGAGCTCGATGAAGATCTTGTCCTTTGTGTTGTTTCGTTCTAGTTGATCAGTAGTGGAGCCCAGTTGGGGTCGATCGGGGGACCTTGTCGCTTTTGGGGTTCTTCTTTTATTTTGGTTCCGTAATCGGACCTTGATTGTATTTGGATGATGTAATGCTTTATTCATGTAATTGTGTGAAGTGGCGATTGTAAGCCAACTATGTATCTCTTTCCCTTATGTATTACATGGGTTGTGTGAAGATTACCTCACTTGCGACATTGCTTTCAATGCGGTTATGCCTCTAAGTCGTGCTTCGACACGTGGGAGATATAGCCGCATCGAGAGTGTTACAAGTTGGTATCAGAGTCTTCCCCGACCTTAGGAGCCCCCACTGCTTGATTGAATTAGCTGACGAGTTGAGTCCAGAAAAATGTTTTGAGTCATTTAGGAATTATATATCGGAGAGTTTAGGAATTCTTTTTACTCCCCAGTCCCTTCATCGCTCTGGTAAGGCATCCTGACGTAGAGTTTTGACTCTTCTCTTCTCAAATTTCACTAAAAAAAATTTAGGATCACGCGGGTATCTTGGAATCGTTCCGATCGATTTGTGACGAGAACATTGTTCTTGGTGCCTCCTGTCATTTAGGGGTTGTGGTAGTGTCCCGGGGAGTTGAGCTCCGAGGTGTTGTCGTCACAATTTTATCGTTGCACTTCTGGAATACCTGAGATTAGTTTCACCGACATCGAAAATCTCTTTTATGCAGTTGTTGGTAAGATAACCTCGACGCCACCCAGTACTAGGGCGGGAGTTCGGGAGTATTGCCATAACTCGTATAACGGATGCTTTTCGAAGGTTGAGGTAGACGATTTCCGAAGGTTTCTTGGTTATGTGTTGAAGGATGGATACAGCTGGATGTAGGATTTGCTAGTTTTGGGTGAGATATTATGCTTCCCCTGTATCCCCAACACCTGATTGCATAACTGGGAAAGTTTCGGGAGTTTATAAGTGGGAATTCAAGTAGGTCCTAGGATATCTTTCCAACAGATGTATGATATGAAATTGGGGTTCGACGTCTAGTGGTCCGCCTATCCACGGTTGGTTTTATAGTGGTCTCATTGTGTCTTAAAGATTCCTTGTCTATGCCGACTCGGGGACGCTTCGTATGTCATGTGCACTGCCTTGTACATGATGGTGCTGTACGATCGAGCCCATGTAGGCCCCACCACGAAAACTTCAGACAAAATCTCTATCATATGTTTGTTCCGGCTTATTCTGCAAGCCAATCCTTTGTTTTGTTTTGAGTTGTGGTATTCGAGTTTCTTCAATGTCAAGTGTTGATTTCATACCTTCCCCAAATGGTGTTCTCATACTCCGATGTGGATACCAATCCTTCTTGATCATCAAGATTGTCTTGTCAATCCTTTTCACCGGCATGTTTTCTCTTCAAGTGGATCCGATCATTTCAACATCAGCAAGATCAATTGTCATTTCTTCTCAACGGTGTTCGTTTCATTCTCAACAGTGTTTTCCCACCCTCCCACCCTTGTTTTCTTGAAGGATTCAGATTTCTTGATCAAGTATCCATCTTATTGATGTGAAGTCTCTCCATCCTTTTCCTTCAATGTTCTTATCCGGTGATTCTCATGAAGATACTAACGGAGCCTCAAGTTCGTCATTCTTCATTCTTTTCTTCTCCGGTGGATTCAAATCAAGCTTTGGTGTTGATCATATCCTTTTTCCTCGTTTCAAATACCTTCTCATGCCGGTGCACCTCATATTCATTCACTTCTCGCTATTTAATTGTTCCGAAGTGCTCAAGATATCTCGAAGATTCGTGTTTTCCACTCTGCATTCATTCAAGATCTTTCAAGGTTGTTATCTCATTCAAGTCATTTAATTCAACCAGTGCAACCTCTCTTTCAAATCATTCAATGGTGTTTCTTTTGAGTGGGCCCTAACCCATAGGTCTTTTCCCAGGATCTTACCTGACTCTTCTTATTTTCCAGGAGCTATCCTCAAATTTCTTTTTGAAGTTTGACGTAAGAATGATTTATCATAAGTCAAATGTCTTTCTCCAAGATCTTCCAAATTGTTTTCATCATTGGTTCAACTTTTCTATTCTTCTTTATTCCGGAGTGTCTCAACAATTCACGGTGGTGTTACTCATCGTCTTTTCCAACTTTTGAAGACCGAAGAAGAGTTTCTCCTCAATCTTATCCGTTCTCTCAAAGGTTCATGATGCTAGCCTTATGCCATCCTCTCATAATTGTTTTCGATCGTGAGAATTCTTTTCACCCATCCAAAGCAATTCAAGAGTCTCCTTAGTTTGATTATCTGGAGTCCATCAATTCAGGTTTATTCATTCTCAGCTTTCAGTTGTCATTCTCCAATCTTACCGGTGCATCGTTCAAGTGATCTCTAATCAGTTCGTGATCCGTTCGTTCCCATGTATCTAGATTGTCTCAAGTATCTTCCTTCATTTCACAATTCTTACCCAGTGATTCACCCCTTTACTTCGTTCATTTTCAATTCTTACGGTGGTTCGTTCAAGAGTTCTCTTCCTTGGTTATCATATCAATTTATTCGTTGTTTCAATTCTTACGGTGGTTCGTTGAAGACCTTCTCAAGTTGGCGCGATATCTATCTTAATATTTTCTTCAAGAATAAGTAGTATGCCAAATCTGTTGTTTGTCATCAATTTAATTGGTGAAGGATAAGCATAATGTAATCCTTATTCTTATTTCATCCAAGTGATTAATTTCCTATTACGAAGGCTCGTCAAATTCCTGATTTCAATTGTTTCATCTTCTCTTTTTCCCGGAGTTCCAACCTTTTTCAATTACATCTCCATGGAGATTCATTTAAATCATTGCAAGGCTTCAACCTTGCTCTTCTCATCTTTCTTTCCGTTTGATCATTCTTTTGTTTACCGGAGTCTTCATGAAGGTTCTACATGATGGTTCATAAAGGATTTAATTCCTTCTCCAAGTTTTTCATCGACATTCTTTTCTAAGAAGCTCAAGCTTTCTTCATATTGTAATCCGGAGTGCAATTCTTTCTACCGTATCATTGGAGGTGGTATTATGTCATTCTTGATGATTTGAGTTCATGTTTCATGATTCACATGTTGTTAAGAATGAGGTATTTTAAATCCATCAACCTCTTCGTTGGAGTTATCTTGGGTTATATTTCACCTAAAGCTTTCCCTAAGGATTGTTGCTATTTATGGTGCTCATAAATGACCCAAGTTCTTCATTTATTCTCCCAGTGAAATAGCTTTCTCGTCTCCTTGTTCTTATCAATCCAATTCTTCTTCCCGTGAGTGGCAGGTTGTCTTCTTCATGGGCTCGTTCTTCTTCCTTGCGGGATTTCAGGCAAGATGACCATACCCTCGAAATCACTTCTATCTTTGCTTGCTAGTTGCTCGCTCTTTTGCTATGCCTATGCTGCGATACCTACCACTTGCTTATCATGCCTCTCATATTGTTGAACCAAGCCTCTAACCCACCTTGTCCTAGCAAACCGTTGTTTGGCTATGTTACCGCTTTGCTCAGCCCCTCTTATAGCGTTGTTAGTTGCAGGTGAAGATTGAAGTTTGTTCCTTGTTGGAACATGGAGATGTTGTTCCTTGTTTGGAACATGTTTACTTGTTGGGATATCACAATATATCTTATTTAATTAATGCATCTATATACTTGGTAAAGGGTGGAAGGCTCGGCCTTATGCCTGGTGTTTTGTTCCACTCTTGCCGCCCTAGTTTCCGTCATATCGGTGTTATGTTCCCGAATTTTGCGTTCCTTACGCGGTTGGGTAATAGTGGGAACCCCTTGACAGTTCGCCTTGAATAAGACTCTTCCAGCAATGCCCAACATTGGTTTTACCATTCGCCACCTAGCCTTTTCTTTTCCCTTGGGAGTCGCGCTCCTGAG
>NC_057800.1:658169170-658174135 GCF_018294505.1 Triticum aestivum | reverse complement strand
AGTGCTCCTCTGAGTGTTGGTCCAAACTAGAGTCCTGTGCAGCGCCCCCTCGGGAAAACTCGAGGTTTGGTTTTAGTTGTATGGAGAACTCATCTGAGTGTGCCCTGAGAACGAGATATGTGCAGCTCCTATCGGGATTTGTCGGCACATTCGGGCGGTGTTGCTAGACTTGTTTTATCTTTGTCGAAGTTGTCTTGTAGAACCGGGATGCCAAGTCTGATCGGAATGTCTCAGGAGAAGGTTTATCCTTCGTTGACCGTGAGAGCTTGTGATGGGCTAAGTTGGGACACCCCTACAGGGATTTGAACTTTCGAAAGTCCTGCCCGCGGTTATGGGCAGATGGGAATTTGTTAACGTCCGGTTGTAGAAAACCTGAAGTTGACCTTAATTAAAATGCATCAACCGCGTGTGTAACCGTGATGGTCTCTTTCCGGTGGAGTCCGGGAAGTGAACACGGTGTTGGAGTTATGTTTGACATAGGTTGCTCTAGGATCACTTCTTGATCATAGTTTCTCAATCGTGCTTTGGCTTCTCTTCTCGCTCTCATTTGCGTATGTTAGCCACCATATATGCTAGTCTCTTCCTGCAGCTCCACCTCATACCTTTACCTTACCCATAAGCTTAAATAGTCTTGATCACGAGGGTGCGAGATTGCTGAGTCCCCGTGACTCACAGATACTTCAAAACCAGCTTGCAGGTGCCGATGAGTCCGTGCAGATGACGCAGCCAAGCTCAAGGAGGAGCTCGATGAAGATCTTGTCCTTTGTGTTGTTTCGTTCTAGTTGATCAGTAGTGGAGCCTAGTTGGGGTCGATCGGGAGACCTTGTCGCTTTTGGGGTTCTTCTTTTATTTTGGTTCCGTAGTCGGACCTTGATTGTATTTGGATGATGTAATGCTTTATTCATGTAATTGTGTGAAGTGGCGATTGTAAGCCAACTATGTATCTCTTTCCCTTATGTATTACATGGGTTGTGTGAAGATTACCTCACTTGCGACATTGCTTTCAATGCGGTTATGCCTCTAAGTCGTGCTTCGACACATGGGAGATGTAGCCGCATCGAGAGTGTTACACCATATCATCACATAGCCTATACCATGTCAATGCATCTCCCTTCAAAGATAAAGGGAAGACATTCTTCTTGATAACATCCTCGGGCATACCTGCAAGCTTAAATAATCCACAAACTTCATCCACATAGATTAAGTGTAAACCAGGATGCAATGTTCCATCTCATGCAAAAGGATTAGCTAGCAGTTTCTCTATCATACCCGAAGGAATTTCAAAGTAAACATTTTCAGTAGGTTCAGTAGGTTGAGGGGTAGCTAACTTTGGTTCCGGACGAGGTGAAGATACCCCGAACAAACCCCTCAAAGGATTATGTTCCATAATAACAAGTGACAGTAAATTTCAGTACACTATATAAATTTTTCCTTACCAAATTCCACCTACCAAAGGCGCTTCACTCCCCGGAAATGGTGCCAGAAAAGAGTCTTGATGACCCACAAGTGTAGGGGATCTATCGTAGACTTTTCGATAAGTAAGAGTGTCGAACCCAACGAGGAGCAGAAGGAAATGATAAGCAGTTTTCAGTAAGGTATTCTCTACAAGCACTGAAATTATCGGTAACAGATAGTTTTGTGATAAGGTAATTTGTAATGAGTAGCAAGTAATAAATCAAATAAGGTGCAACAAGATGGCCCAATACTTTTTTAGCAAAGGACAAGCCTGGACAAACTCTTATATGACGGAAAGCGCTCCCGAGGACACATGGGAATTATCGTCAAACTAGTTTTCATCATGTTCATATGATTTGCGTTCGGTACTTTGATAATTTGATATGTGGGTGGACCGGTGCTTGGGTACTGTCCTTACTTGGACAAGCATCCCACTTATGATTAACCCCCATTGCAAGCATCCGCAACTACAACAGGAGTATTAAGGTAAACCTAACCATAGCATGAAATATATGTATCCAAATCAGCCCCTTACGTAGCAACGCATAAACTAGGGTTTAAGCTTGTGTCACTCTAGCAACCCATAATCTACTTATTACTTCCCAATGCCTCCCTCTAGGCCCAAACAATGGTGAAGTGTCATGTAGTCGACGTTCACATGACACCACTAGAGGGATGACAACATATATCTCATCAAAATATCGAACGAATACCAAATTCACATGACTACTTATAGCAAGACTTCTCTCATGTCCTCAGTAACAAACGTAACTACTCACAAAGCATATTCATGTTCATAATCAGATGGGCATTAATATGCACAATGGATCTGAACATATGATCTTCCACCAAGTAAACCAACTAGGATCAACTACAAGGAGTAATCAACACTACTAGCAACCCACAGGTACCAATCTGAGGTTTGGATACAAGAGTGAACTACGGTTTGAGATGAGACGGTGCTGGTGAAGATGTTGATGGAGATTGACTCCCTCCCTATGAGAGGATCGTTGGTGACAACGATGGTGATGATTTCCCCCTCCCAGAGGGAAGTTTCCCCGGCAGAACAGCTCCGCCGGAGCCCTAGATTGGTTCCGCCAAGATTCCGCCTCATGGCGGCGGAGTTTCGTCCCGTGAGCTTTCTTATGATTTTTTTTCTCAGATGAAAGACCTCATATAGCAGAAGATGGGCATCGGAGGGCCACCAGGGGGCCCACGAGGAAGGGAGCGTGCCCAAGGGGGTAGGGAACACCCCCCACCCTCGTGGCCAGGGTGTGGCCTCCCTCTGGAACTTTCTTCGCTCAGTATTTTTATATATTCTGGAAATAACTTCCGTGAAGTTTCAGGACTTTTGGAGCTGTGCAGAATAGGTCTCTAATATTTGCTCCTTTTCCAGCCTAGGATCCCAGCTGCCGGCATTCTCCCTCTTGTAAACCTTGTAAAATAAGAGAGAATAGGCATAACTATTGTGACATAATGTGTAATAACAGCCCATAATGCAATAAATATCAATGTAAAAGCATGATGCAAAATGGACGTATCAGGGACCCAAAACAGGTGACGTGGCATAACGGCGCGGCGGAGGGCGCCGTTACTCGCTACCTGGTCAAACCGACGCGGTCGGCTTGCCCGACTGCACCAGCTCTCTCACTATCTCACTATCTCACCCGCACTCTCTCGCTCCCTCCTGCTCCTCTTCCTCTCCGGTTACCGTCGGCCGCCATGGTGTCCTGGAGCGAGAGCGAAAGCACTAAGGGCTCCGCCGCGCAGTTCATCTTCACTCCCGACTCCCCTGTCAAGGTCAGTTCCTTCTCTGGTTCTCTGTTTGTTTTTGGCCGCCGCTCATTTGTGTTCTAGTGTTCTACTAGTTCTACTGAGTTCTGCTCGAGTTGAACAAGTTTTTGTTGGATTTCCCAGATCCCAGCTACAATTGATGAACCGTTGTTCGAGGGTGCTGCTGACGATTTGATGGTGATGTGCGGGTATGGGAATCCAGGGAGGAAATGTGTTGCATTTGAGGGGATAAGCACTGGGAGGAGGTTCATTGCCTGTGCCACTGAAGTAAGTAAGAAGTCGTAGCTTTGCAGCAGTCCAATTCATCATCTAGGGTTCATAGTTACTATTCATGTTCTAGGGTTTATAGTTATTGTTCATGTTCTGTTCTAGGGTTCATATTACTTTTCTATGGTTCATAGCAACTCTTCATTAACTGCATTTGGTAGACTGACTTAACTGAATGTGGTAGACAAACTTAACTGAATATGGTACATTAACTTAACTGATCTGAATATGATGGATTAAGCTAACTAAATGTGGTAAATTAACTTAACTGAATCTGTAACTAATGACTTGAAGTTTGAACTGATTTTTTCTGTTGCAGGGTGCTAATAATTGTGGATTAGTGCAGTGGGTAGATGAGGAGTGGCCAGATCATCTGCAGAATGCTCTTCACAAGCTGTGGCTTATGTATGAGCATAGCCAGCATAACAATAGGATGGCATGCCTGGAGCATTCATCTACTGTACACAATCTCACACAGCAGAAAAAAGAGTTGCAGGAGACATATGAGAAGCTTGTTGAAGATGTGAACAACCTCTTGGATTATAAGGATAGCCAGCCTAAGGTGAACCAGAAAAATGATGTTGAGAACATTTCAATGAGTGTGGAAAGCAGCATGACAAAGGATGCTGAGATCAAAAAATTGAAGGTTGTTGTTGACTAGTTAAAGGAAATTCATGTAGCTCAAGCCACTATCATTAGGAATTTTAAGTTCAATCATCTGAAAGAGAAGGAAAAGATGAGCTCTGATAAGAGGACTTTGGAGATTTGCTATGCTGACTTGAAGAAAGAGAAGGATCAGGTGGAAAGTTGCATTGCTGAGCTGATGAAAGAGAAGGAGAAGTTGGCCATGGATAAGAGTAATCTTGCTTCCTGCATTGTTGAGCTCAAGACAGCAGGTGACAGTAACAAGAGGAAGCTTCACCAGATTAAGGCTATTTGTGATGAAGACTAAGTTCAGTTGTTGTCTGACCATGTGGGTCATTGTCTTTTGTAATAGCTTTGGACTAAAGCTTGTAATGTGTTAACTTTGACTTTGTTGAACTCTGGTAATTTTATAGTTCGGTTATTTGTGATGAAGACTAAGTTATGTCCTTGAACTATGAATCTTAAGTACTAAGTTGGGTCATTTGATTTGTTCTTTCATTTATGTTATTGTTTATGATTAATGTTGTGTGAGGAAAGTTTTGGCCCAATTAAGGTGAGACCTAAGTTGTGTTTTGGCCCAAACTTACTCATTTGTGGTTTTGTCGACCTCGATCCACCCCAGATGACCTAACTCGCTCATTTAGGGTTTTGTCGACCTCAGTCCACCCCAAATGACCTAACTCACTCATTTGGGGTTTTGTCGACCTTCATCCACCCCAAATGACCTAACTCACTCGTTTGTGGTTTTGTCGACCTTGATCCACCCCAAATGACCTAACTCACTCATTTGGGGTTTTGTCGACC
>NC_057800.1:658143066-658168860 GCF_018294505.1 Triticum aestivum | reverse complement strand
CACCCCAAATGACCTAACTCACTCATTTTGGGTTTTGTCGACCTTGATCCACCCCAAATGACCTAACTCACTCATTTGGTGTTTTGTCGACCTCGATCCACCCCAAATGACCTAACTCACTCATTTGGTGTTTTGTCGACCTCGGTCCAGCCCAAATGACCTAACTCACTCATGCATCAAAGTCTTGAACACAACAACAAGCATCATAAGAACCATCATCAACAACAGAGAAGCAAATCATCATAACAACCAGCACTCCTGGATGCAAATCTTGAACATAACTAGCATCATAAGAACCATCATCAACAAAAATAGAGAAGCAATTATCATAACAACCAGCACTCATGCATCATAGTCTTCAACACAACCATAAAATAGGTATGAGTGCATCATAGTCTTCAACACAACCATAAAATAGGTATCTTACAAAAAAGTCTGAAACACAACCATAAATAGTTCAACAGAGCCATAAATAGTTTAACCATCACCAGTTCCAGAGTTCCAAACAGTACTGTGCCAACATAGGCAAGGATCTTCATAATGTTTTTACCATCAGCAGGTCACCACAAACTTACCTACTTCCCTTAGAACAATTGAACCACTCAGACATCTTAAAAGATGGTTTTCTGACTCTTCCAGTACCTGCTAGTCTTGGAGGCAAGAAGTTTTTCTTTTGCCTAGCAGCAGCAGCAGTAGTACAGGTACTTGGCCCAGCAGCTGTAGAGGAACTGGGCCCAGCAGAAGATGCACTAGTAGTAGCTGCCCCTGGAGCTCTCCTGGATGCAGGAAGAGCTGATGGAGCTTTGCTTGCAGTTGGTGTATCTCTTGTGGGTGCCCTTGGAGGAGGAGGAGCTGATGGAGCTGCCCTGGGTACTGCTGGTGCAACTCTTGTTGGTGCCCTTGGAGCAGGAGGAGCTGATGGAGCTTTGGTTGTTGCTGCTGTGGCTCTTGTTGGTGCCCTTGGAGCTGTCCTAGCTGATGCATCAACTCTTCTATTTTCCTGGAATTACAACATAGATAGATTACAAGATTGGAAACTTGCATAAACATAGAAATATTACAAGATAGTCACAAAGTTACCATATGTTGGTTCATTCTCATTGCCAGAGATGCCTTAAGAGTCTTGTGGCAGCTAGTGTACCTATGCGCAGCCAGGTTGCAATTGCTACAAGTGATTGTACCCATCCTAGAAGTATCCTTGGGAGCTGGCTTCTCAAACCTACTCTTCCTCCTCTTAGTTTGTTTCTTTCCTGGCTTTTCTTTGAAAACCAGTGGCTCTATGTCAGGGGTACCAGTCTTTGGCCATAGATCAGGCCCAGGCACATGATAGACTATTGCACTGTAGGCTGCTTGGTACATGGGTTTCTTGAAGAAATCACTGACAAAATCTTCTTGATGTAATTTTTCCTTGTTGATTGTAGAAATTGCATGATTGCAAGGAACCCCTGTCATGTCCCATTTCCTACAACCGCATGTGTATGCTTGCAAATTAACTGCATATGTACTTTCTCCACTTGTAACTTGGTATAGATCAGGTCCAGCTTTGATAGATTGACAATATCTTGAATGATGTTTTGCTTCTTCTAGCTTTTCAGCATATGTTGGGTATATCTGCCACTTGGTTGTGTCAGTCTTAGTCCTATTTGTGTTGAACTTAACTAGCAACTTAGTTCTGACCCCATCAACCATAGTTTTAATTGGCTTGCCTCTGACATCAAGTATCATCTTGTTAAACACTTCACTAATATTGTTGACAACAAGTCAGTTTTACAATTATTGTCCATGGCATGTCTAGCCCATGTATGTTGGGAATCTTACTAAGACATTTCCAAGCTGCCTCACACTCTCTTTTCATGTCATCCATTGCTATATCATATCCATGCTCAGTATATGAATAGCTAGCCTGATCCATGTATTTCTTTAACTCTTCACCTCTAAAATTAGCAGTTTGAAAGTTCTGATAAATATGTCTAAGGCAGAATCTTTGTGGGCAGTTTGGAAAGACATTATTTATGGCTTTAAGAAGACCCTGTTTAAAACAACTAAAGTGTAACTAACAAGGCACTTGTTGACAATATTAAGCATTTGCATTGTAGAGGAGCAGATTTTGGTTTTACCTTTTGTCTATCAGATATGATAGTGTAGTAGCCATACTTCACAGACTCACCACCAATGGCATACTTGAGTTGTGTTAAAAACCATGACCAGCTTGCAGTATCTTCTTTGTCAACTATTGCAAATGCAATAGGAAAAATGTTGTTATTACCATCTCTTCCAGTTGCAGCCAAGATTTGCTGCCCTGTGGTAAGCTTTATAAAACACCCATCAACACCTACAACAGCACATAGCACATTAGAAACAAAGTAGTGCAGAGCTATACATAAAAATTTTAGTACTAGCAATTAGCATTTAAGTACCTATGAAGGGTATGCAGCCATTTAAGAAACCCTCTTTGCATGCATTTAGGCACATGAACAAGCCATGGAATCTACGATTCTTGCTAGGATGTGCCCTCAAATGCTTTGTTGTAACACTGCATCTACTTCCTGGATTGGTATCCAATACAGCTTGGAGGTAATCCCTTATCCTTGTATATTGTGCCTTTGGATCTCCTTGGACCACACTCTTAGCAACTTTCCTTGCTCTGTAGGCCATGTGAATGGACACTTCTATGCCATGTTTCTGCTTCAAATTCTCAATTATGGATTGGACTGGTGTGTTAATGTCTGCCCTCAACTATTGCTCACACTCATGTGCCAACCACTTGACAGTTACTTTGGTGCTCTCTCCTACTGTAGCACAATTGTGGTAAAAGTTCATTTTCTTTATGCAAAATGTCTTCTCATGTGCTATCTGAGAGGCTGCAATGAAAAGAGGACATTCTACACTACTGCAAGCTGCAATAACCCTATCAGAACAATTCCTATGAAAGGAATAGTTTCTGTTCTGTGAGATGAGGAATGTTTGAAGTGCCCTCCTGAATTAGCTCACATCTAGGAAACATAGTTTCTTCACAAATTGCTCCTGTGGGTTCTCTCTCTTCTCATCATACCAAACCATTGGTTTCTTCTTCTTGGCCCTACTCTTCCTGCCACCTGGAATCTTAAAAGCTGGTGGCTGAGCCCCATCATTGTCTTCCTGGCTTAAGTCACCTGGGTTGCTCTCCTCATCAGAGGAAGGGTACCAGTCTTGTTCTATAATTTGATCTAAACTTGCATGAGATCTGGTTGTTGGCCCCTTTCTCTGACTGACTCATGTGCTGCTTCCTCCTGTAGTGCTTCCTCCTATGCTGCTATTCACTGCTGCCTCCTGCTCTGCCGCCTCCTGCTTTGTTGCCTCCTCCTCATCAACTCCCTCCTCCTCATCTGGTTCATATAGCTCTTCAACATCAGTGTCACCCTCAAAGTGGTTGAGTGGATCATCTCTATGCTTCTTCATTGCCTATAGGCTAGCAATTATGTCCTCACCTGCTAGAATCTCACTATCAGTATCACTGTCAGTACAATCTTCAGCAAGCAACTCTGGAAGTTTCCTTTTAGCTACTCTGTATTTCTCTTTTCTTTTCTTATTGCTCCTAAACTTCTCAATCTCTTTATTCCTATTCTCCTCCATTTGTTGCTCTATTTTCTCTTGCTCCTGATCAATGTCCATGAAATACTCATGCCTCTCCTCACCATTGTCCACTACGAATTCTGGTTCAATGTGCATGACCTGGACTGGCTCTAGTTGTGGCTTCACTGGACTAGGAAAAATTACTCCAGATGTATCTATCTGATACACAAGTGGCACACCTATTTCAGACAAAGGAACCTGATCTTCATACACACTGCCTCTGTTCAAATCAGCTGGTGTTGGAGCATCACTTCTCATTACTGTAATATTAACCACAATTTTTCCTTTACTAGCTAGCTCATCCAGCATCTCCTCCACCCTTTCATCATCTGCTAACTCTACCATTCCTGACACCCCAACACCTGGATCTCTGACATAATACATATAATCTCTACAAGAATAGCCTTCTACCTTTACAAGTGCAACTAGATTCCAGAAAGTTATGTCTGGCAGGCTTATATTTCTTTTCCAGTTATCTCTGTCAAAAAAATGAAATCTGACTTCCTAGACTTCATCATCCAAACTACAAACAAAATTACAGTAAACTATTCAGTACAAAGCTACTTCAAATGTTATATTCAAAGTTCAGTTAAAAGAATATTTATAAATGCAATTACAAATTAAGTTAAATGTTTAGTTACAAGTTCAGTTAAATGTTGAGTTAACAGATAAGTTAACACTTCAGTAAAATGTTTAGTTACAAGTTCAGTTAACAGATAAGTTAATACTTCGGACAAATGTTTAGTTAATAGATGAGTTAACGCTTCAGTAAAATGTTCAATTAACAAATGTTTAATTACTAATTCAACTAAAACAGTAAACCTTAACACTTCAATTAACTAAATATTCAGACAAATGAGTAAACTTAACACTTCAGTTTGCTGAATATTCAAACAAATGTTCAATTAACAGATAATTTAACAGTTTAGTAAAATGTTCAATTAATAAGTGTTCGGTTACTAATTCAACTAAAACAGTAAACTTAACACTTCAATACCCTAAACATGAATGTTCAGTTAAATATTCAGACAAAATTTCAGTTAACCCTAGAACCCTAACGCAGGAACAGCACACCTAGAACACTAACTCTATAACCCAACCGGACGAACATCAGCCCTAAAACCCTAACCCTAGAAACCTAAACTACAAACCCAATCGGTGAAAAAGGGAGAACGCGCATGCATTACTTACCAGACATCGCCGAAAGAGGATGCCCAGTTTTGGCTGCCCATCGGATCTTCCTTCACAGCTCGGGCGAACGCGGCCGCCGCCGCAGATTCAACTGATGGGGTTGCCGGCGGCAGTTGGGGAGGAAGCTGCGGTTGAGATGGATTTGAGCTACCACAGAACTCCGGCGGATCTCCATCAGCGCCGCACCTAGCATCAGCAGCGCCTCCATCGCGGGATTTCGCCGTCACCGTGAGTGGGAGCACGAAGGACGAAGAGAGAGTGCGGGCGAGATAGTGAGAAAGCTGGTGCGGTCGGGCGAGCCGACCACGTCGGTTCGACGAGTAATGGCGTCGTCCGCCTCGCCGTTACGCCACGCCACCTCTTTTGGGTCCCACCTGTCTGAAACGCCCTCAGAGGCTGCAAATCAAGCGATCACTGTTTTTTACAAAAAGTTTACCGAATGCGCGGTGCTTTTTGCAAAAGATTAGGGACCAGATGGTTTTCTGCAGAAAAAGCCCCAAATGTGGTTGTTTTTTGCAATTAACTCATATTTAATGTGCTTAGCACCTCATCGAAGCACCCATGCATTAGCAGCAGCCTCGAAAGAATGGAAAACAGTAGCTCTAGTGAGTCAAAGAGACCGAAGCGTGTTTTTTCATAAAAAGAAAAGAAAGTCAAACCGCAGCTGATAGTGATTGGTAATACTCCTACTACTCCCGGCAGAGGCAGGGCATGCATCAATCTCCAGCAAAAGTGCAGAACCGGCTCCCGGTTTCGGATATAGCAGTGACTTGGTAGGGAAGGCCGGAGCAGGGCGTTCGCGCGGCAAGCCAGCCCACGGTGGCTTGTCATCGTTGCCAACCTCGTCCTTCCAGTCGTCTAGTCATAGTGGCCAATGACAAAAGCCTTTCTTTCTTCTCCAAGCGTGTACATCTCCGCCGATTTCTTCGTACGTGTTTTCTCAGGAAAAGGCAATCTGACTCGTCCATTTTCGTTCTTCTTTTACGGCGGCCGGCGTCAGCGTAGGTCCTCCGTGCTTCACAAGGTAATAATAACGCCCTAAGCTGCCTAGCAGGGAGCGCTAGCCTTGAGCCCCTATGATTATTTACCAAATACAGCTTATATAATTGATTAAAGAAAGAAGGCGCTGGAAGATGTCAATCGCCAACTAGGAGTAGGTGCCTCAGCTGCGTTCAGCACGCAACATAAGTTTCGACGTCAGCCAGAAAAAGGATGGAGCAACAATAGGTATATGAGCCGGCTGCGCCAACCTGGCGAATCATGGTGGACGAACGGTGCAGATGATGAGATAGATGACGAAAAGGCATAGCCTGAGCCCTGATGGGTCATCTCATCTCCCCGGCTGCTGAAATGGCATACGGAACCGGTAGACAACACCTACGTACCATTTTGGTTCCTTCTGCGCTAAGTATTTAGATATGCACGCGTCTTTGTCATGCATATCCATTGGCCACTATACTGGCGTATACATGTGTCGCACCCGCTTCACCTTATCCGTGCCAAATATGCCATGTATAAATTGTGGTATTCCGGGAGACCGGAATGCAAGTATGTCTACGTAAAACTAGCTAGCTAGACTGGTAGTGTAGTTTCGGGACAAAAATGCGGGTCGCACATCGCTCACGACTAACATACCGTGTGAGTACCAAGTCATCGTTCGGGTATCTCCATTTAATTGTATTGCTCTTTCTGTTTGAAATACCACTAGTATATCTGTATATATCCATTGTGTTGTACTCCCTCTGTCTCAGAATAAATATCTTAATTTTAATATAATTTTGTACTAAAATTAGTACAAAGTTGAGACACTTATTTTGAGACGAATAAAGTATTTTATAGTTTACAGAGTCACGGTGATGCACACACGTACAGGCTCCGTGACATCCCTTGGACCATTGAGCAGCCAAGTTCAAGGGAACAGAATAAGAGCAACTCTAGCAGACCCAGCATCCCGCCCCGACCCGTAAAATAACCAACAAAATGCGGGTCGGGGCGGAAAAATCAGCCCGATCAGACCCAATATCCCGCCCCGGCCCGCCAAAAAATTTAGGGGGCGCGACAATATCCCGAGCCCAACCCGGGAAAACGCGGGTTTCCGCCTCGCGGCTGCGGTGCCCTGCATATAAACGGAAGCGGTTGGTGGAGAGACATTTCATCCCGCGCTTTTTTCCACCAACTACCTCTCCTCTCCCCCCTCGCGCCGCCGCCGGCCGCCGCCCAAGATTCCGGCGAAAGCAGCCGGCAGGAGCACGCCGGAAGGCCGCCATGCACACGAGGCCTCCCCTCCCTTCCCCCCTACGTCGGCGGGCCGCCGGATTTGCAGATCTGCGACACTTCATCGCGGGCCGCCGGATTTGGCTTTTCCGGACGCCGGTTGCTGCCCCAAGCGATGGAGTGGTCGGGGAGCCTCTCCCGCAGCCCAGGCAAGGGCGCATCGCCGCATGCAGGTGCTGCTTCATCCGCCCGCCGCCGCCGAAGGTTTGCGTGCATGGATTCGTCCAGCCGTCCACCGGGGTCTGCGCTGCGCAGCGTCTTTGTGGCTTGCCGATGCCGCTCATAGAATGCGACGAAGCACCCCGGATGGGTGTTCTTCAAATGCAAAAACGACGGGGTACGTGCACTTGCGGTAGCTCATTTTAATGGCTCATTATTTGGTTCAATTGCAGTAGCTCATTTTGAAGATGCTCACTCATTGTGTGTAGGAAGATGGATACTCATTTTGGTTTTGGGAAGGCGAGTACATTGATTTGTTGATAGAAAAAAATTAATAGATGTTCGTGCACTCTTTAGTAGAATCGAAGGCAATGAATCAGGTGCATGTGCAACTGGAGGGAAAGCAACGTCTACTTCTTTCGAACCAAAGATGAAGAAAGAAGAATGCAAAATCAAGAATCCGCAGATCAACAATGAATGCATGGAGAAGATATTAGTACAACTTGGAAATCTTCTAAAATGCATACTTGTGTTTCTTGTTTTCTTTGGTCTTACTATTCTAGCAAAGATTTGGTGATGTCTACCAATATTGTTGAAAAAGCAAAAAAAAATGCATTATGTTGGATCAAATTATGGTGCAAATTTAGGTTTTCCGGGTCGGGAGGAGCTGCGCTGCGCCCGATCAGACCCCGCAAAGCCAACCCGTAAAAAAGCATATTCCGCGATTATTCTTTTTTACGGGTCTGTTATGCGGGGTCTGTATCTGCGGCCGTCCGCGCCGGCCTACAAAACCGTTTTTCCGCGAACTGCAAACGCGTTTTCCGTGCTGGCCGGATGCGGGGTCTGCTAGAGTTGCTCTAAGCACAACAAGCTAGCTGTTCCATATTTCCTCGGCAGAACATAGCAACTTGTGGAACAAGACCATCCCACGAGCCATACGAGTTGAGAGAACGCTCGTTAAAATTACACATTTGTTTGGTTCAATTAGCGCGTGTTGCTACGTCAAGGTCACGCCGAACGGCAGCGACAAATTTTGTCTAGTTTAAACCATGAGCAACTAGATGAGCCAACGGTCACAACTGGCCGAGGGGCGTGCCGCTGGAACCAGGGCCAAGGAAATTTCTGGGGACGTACGTGACGAGGGAGATGAAGATCCATCGGATGATGAAATGAGAAGACTAATTGATGATGGTTGTTCGTTCCCTAAATTACTTGGCTATATGCGGAGAAAATATTATATAGGAAAGTGGGTAGCACCTACCATATACACTACTTCTATCCTATGTCAACAAAAAGAAACGAACCCAGCCAACAATTGGTAGGTTAAGAATTAGGTAAAGTCGTCAATAGAACTGATGAAATTGCTTGAAATGTGAAGGCTTGAATGGAGCGGAGTTGAACAACAAATTGTCGTTCAGCAATACACGGCACGTGAGACCAATATAAATAACACCGGAAAGCATATGACTCCTGCTACAGAGACGATACTTCCTACACGACCCATGCCCAACACAAAAGATTAGACCGTCCCTGAGTGGATTCAAGATGCAGCGCACCAGCGGATGTTGCATCGTATGACGATCAAACATCGAAACGTCATGTGTACAGTAGTTTTCGAAAGCAGATTTACTACTCACCCCAATATTAAATATTTAAATGTATGATTTTGGATGATTTAATGTAATATCACCATCACATGTAGGCATGTAGTACAACCTAGTGCAAACCAATTGTGCACACGCAAAAGGCACAAAACACACACATGATCCGCAAAGCTCTCTCCCCTTCTCCATGCTCTCTTTTGTGGAGAGAATGAGAATCACAATATCTGCCAAACAAAAAAAAAAGTAGAGATACTATTCCATGGGACCACTAGTTGTGATTTACTAGGCTAATCATGTGGATCTCGGTGAGGAAAAAGCAACCGGCCTTTTAGAGTCTTCTTTGTTTCTTTGAGAGTATCCAAATTGCGTGGTATATTTTTATAGAAGACAGAGAATATGTTACAAGAATGGATAGGAACATCAAGAAATGTTATACTGTTACTATCACTTTGAGTGATCTATCTTTTCTATATCTCTTTGTGTATGTTGATTTTTTTTACTTGAAATGTATGAAATTAGAAAGGGTAAAATGTGGTATAATTTTCGCTAAATGAGATAGAATGGATGAAAATTTCATAAATGAGGTAATTTCTTTCACAAAAGTTAAAACTGGGGCAAAAATGAAATTCAATAGAAAAAATCTCAGCGATTTACTACTTTTCATTAAAACAACAACTTAGAAATTATCTTATTTTATTATTTTCTTATTGAGAGATAACAAGAGGGATGATATGATTCATTGAACAAAGGAGAGGCAAAAAGACTCATGTCCGGTTAACTAGAAGAAATCAAGCTAGAGCCCTAACAATAAGCAACTACCTAGTTAAACTAGATCTAGATTGTCCGGCTTAAGGTATCTCCAACGACGTCCCTCAAACCACCTGCAAGGATTCGGACAGCGTGGTCCGGCTGTGTTTTACCATCCAACGCGGTCCTGCATCGGTTCGCCGACCGGTTCAGACGCTCTTTTTTCCGCAAACTGGGGGGAGGGCTTTGCAGGCATCTGGACCCACTACCACGGCCGCGTCTGACAAACCTGGCCTACCAAAAACCTGGGCACCCCGCGCGCTTTCCCGGCAGAAGCCATTCACGCCGCTCTAGAGCGGCCGCTCATTGACGCCGGCCCAGAGCGGGCGTGACCTCTCACCTGTTGCCGACATTGAAGCGACCTGCCGGCCAAGGGCGCCGCCCGCGCCGCGTCCCTGGTATCCACACCTGTTCAATGCCAAAGAGACTTTTATTGTATGGGACGGGACGGATGTCTATCCCACCCGTTCAATGCTCATCCCTCCGTCTGCCGCCATTAAACAGGCTCGTCGACCGAGAAACCAACTCCGGCGCATGCACGTTGATGCATTGGGACGCTTGGCCTCACTGGCATCCACTATTTAAAGACGGTCACACCTGGCGAATAGCCCAC
Source organism: Triticum aestivum (assembly GCF_018294505.1). Taxonomy (NCBI): domain Eukaryota; kingdom Viridiplantae; phylum Streptophyta; class Magnoliopsida; order Poales; family Poaceae; genus Triticum; species Triticum aestivum. The sequence goes on along the minus strand of NC_057800.1, from coordinate 658,158,600 downwards.
AACAACCCCATCCACCCCACATCTTTCTTATGTGCACCACATCCACCATGACTGTGAGTGGGAACGCTGTGTGGGAGAGCCTGTCGATGAAGATGAAGCACGAGATCACCACCCTTGTCGCCGCCTGGCAGAGTCGGCGTGCAAGGCGGATCGAGGTCGGTATGCTGGCCAACTCCCCTGAGGTATCTGACGAGAACGACCGCACGATGAAGACGGGCTCCGACAACGACTCAACACTGAAGCCCGTGCCGGTGCATGCAGACTTGACCAAGGAGCAAGCGCATGCGCACTTCAACACCACCATGACGAAGGAGCAGCCTGCGTCGGCACCTATGTCACTGTTCTAGCAGGCACATGAAGAGCAATGGTCCTCCTCGAGCAGCACCGGCTGGCGGAAGGCTAGGTCAACGGTGAGCAAATGAGCGAGGAAGCCATGACGACCTAGGCAGTGGTGGACCCCAACTTCATCATCGAGCAGTAGGCGCTCTACAAGGACGCCCGCGCTCAAGCTGCTGCTCGCAACGCGCAGGTGGCTTAGCCAGACGTGGACGCGATGCTAAATGCATAGGAGATCGCAGACCAGTACGCCACCACCTCGCGTCCTACGTGCCGCCAAACACTGTTTGGTCGCGCCGCTGGGACGACGACAGTGTCGGTCCCTCCATTTCCATCGTGGACCTCATGTCCACCGGCGACGGATAGGTCGCGGACTCCTCCGATGATGATGATGAGTAGGGCATGTGAACGGCAAGGCCTGGTGTCCCAAGTGGGTCGATCTGTCTTGCATATTCCACTCTTCCTCGGCGGAGACCGCACCTTCACTTCATGAGTCTTGTCATGGCCGCTCGTCAAGACGGCGAGGGAGGTGGAGCAGTGAGTTGCCTCGCTCGTATCTGGCGGGCTCGGCGGGCCACCCAGCCAGTTTTTATGATGGAAAACCCCTCTTGCTGCTCGTCGGATGCCATGGAGAGTGTGGAGAATATGGTGCGAGGAGAATATGGGAAGCGGAGGTATGGTGCAGTTCTTGCCCGGCGTCTGACCTCATTTAAATACACGATGGACGCGAAGAGCTAATCAACGTTGTGTTTAATGTAGTCCGGCTCGTGAACGGATGTGTGGTCGGAGTAGGTCTCCGGGCACATGCGCGACTTTAATGATGGCAGATGAGGACGCGTGTTCAGCTGGGCGTGCCGCGGTCGGCGCCATTGAGAGGTTCCGTCCACCCTGGTCGTCGTTAATGTGGAGTGGCCGCTCACAGCGGCATGAATGCGGGCAGCTGGAGCCGAACGGAAAAGCACGCGGGCGATGGAAGAGGGTTTTGGGTGTGACATGGTTGCCAGATGCGGACGTGGCAGCGGTCCGGACGCCCGCACCCCCTCCCCCACTGTGTCTCTAGTTTGTGAGAAAATGCACACCTGCGGACCGATACAAGACAGCGTTGGATGACAGAACACGTCTGGACGGTTTGTGTTGGTGTTGGAATGACATTATTTCAGCCACAAAACGAGTGGTTTCTCCCCATATGTAAATAAGAGCAACTCCAATGGTCCGACCCAAACGGACGGCGATTTTGTCCACTTTTTGTCCGTTTGGGTCGGCCAGGCGGACACGGATGTCCGCTTCCGCGTTTGGGTCAGCACGTCCGCCCAACACTGGCCTGACCCATTTTGATGGTGCTAAAAAAATAAACGCATGCATATTAAAAAAGAGAAACAACATTAGTTAAACATTAAAGCCGGCCACGAAGGCCGGCGAGAGTCCACATGTCCACATTTGCATTTAAAAAATAAATAAAAACAACCTAAACTACGAGGCGGCATGCTGCCCTAGGCGTCGTCGTCGTCGTCCTCGGGGTCCGTGAGGTCGATGAGCGTCGGCACCGGCCCGGCCCAGGCGAACGCCGTGTTCCAGAGCGCCATCATGTCGGGCGCACGCAGTGCCGGCGCGGGGGTGTGTGCGGCCGCCTGTGCAGCCGCGGCCTGGCGCGCCTCCTCCTTGCCGTCGCGCTGCTCCTCCTCAAGGTCGCGCTCGAGCATCTTGAGGTACTCGCGGTCGCGGTGCTCCTCAGCCACCCGGATCTGGCGCCAGTGCTCGAGGTACTCCGCCTCCTGCGCCGGCGTCGCTCCCATCCAGACCGACGACGCGCGTACCCACTCGCGCACTACTCCCTCCAGGAGTAGCGCTCAATGGGGGACGGCTCCGGCTCGGGCTTCGGCTGCGGCTTGATAGGGGACGGCGGGGCCACCATCGGCACCACGCTGTCGCCCGCCGTGGAGAGGGCAAGTGCCTGCGCCATTGCCGCCTTGTACCGAGCCTCCTCTTCCTCCGCCGCCTCCGCCCTGCGCCGCTCGTCCTCCTCGCTCTCCCGGTAGACGGCCGCAAGGGCCGCCTAGTAGGCGTCCTCCACCGCCTGGTCCTCCTCGCGAACGACGACGGCGAGCTCCGGTCGACCTTGCGCACGCCCCGTCGCCTCGCCTCCTCGTGCTCGAAGGCGAACCACCTCGCCCAGTTGGGCGAGTCGGATGCGTAGGCGGCCTCGCGGCACTGCTCTGGCGTCAGCAGCGCCCGCTGGTGCCGCACCTCCTCCGCGTGAGCCCGAGCCGTCCGCGGTGTCGCCGGCACTGGGATCCTATCTGGATCCAGAAGCCAGTCGTGCGGTAGGGTCATGTCAGGATACGGCAAATGCTGGCGGTGCTGCCAGTGCCACTCCGCCTGGTGCACTAGCACGTTCACGCACTGCCTCTGTCGGCGAGGCGCCAGCGCCGGCGGAGGCGGGAGGAACTTTGAGGGGAAAGGGGTGGCGGGGGCCTTGCCCTTGGCCTTGCTGCCGCTGGCACCGAAGAAGAGGCCCATCTCACGGTGGTTGTGGTGGCTAGGGTTTGCCGGCGACGGGGGAGCAAAGCTTGGCACATGTGGACGGCGAGTTTGGATGAGGATGGCCCCACCACACGGTCGGCTTAAAAACGGACGAGCGCCGTCGCTGACGCGTGGGCCCCTGGTCATAAATTAAGTTGATCGCGTGGGCAGCGGGTAGTTGGACGGCTGCCAAGTGGGGACGCAGCGGACAGCGAGAAGGCGCGCGAAGCGTCCATTCGGCGTCCACGCCAACGCATTTGGGGCGCAAATTTGGACCACAAATGCGTCGGCGCGGACGCGACACAGACGTGATTTGGGTTTGGGTCGGTGCGTTGGGCCGCCACTTTTGTCCGCGCCGACCCAAACGGTCGCAGGCGGACGAAATGGGTTGGCCCTTTGGAGTTGCTCTAACACTCCCCGTGTCCCTCACTTCTCGCGTTGATTAACTAACACATATACATTGAACAGATATGAGACAAGATTCACTTTCTTAGGCCAACTCCACCGCGCAACCCCAAACGGACGTTCGGTTTGGCCGGATTTTGTCCCTTTTGTGGCGCTGATGGGTTCGCTCGTGTGCGGTCTTGTCCGTTGGGTCATGCGTGCGCCCACCGCGCGGCCGCTCCCCAAATCACGTCCGCGTTGGACATGATTTAAAAATAGAAAAACGTAAATAAAATGACTAAAAAATTAAATAAGCACAGTTTAATAAACATAAAACTTAGTTAGGGTCGCCACGGCCACAAAACGGCCCAGTTTCACGTCCAACTTGACATAATTAAACATAAAAAGAAAATAAAAAACGGCCACCGCCAGCGCGCTCCTACCCGTGCCCGTCGATGCCGTCACCGTCTTCAGTGGCCGCCGGCGGCGTAGTCGTCGCTGACGAGGTCCACGTAGGTCGGCGGCGTCCAGAGGTGGGCTGGCGGTGCGTGGTAGACGGGGGCGGGCTGGACGGCGGGAGGTGCCTGCACGACCTCCTCCCGTGGTGACGCCTCCCGCTCCGATGACCGCGGCAGAGTGGCGCACCAGTTCACGCCCACGGCGGCGGCCATCTCCGGTGCAGTGCAGGACCAGCCCCACCCCTGGCCCAGCAAACCCGGGTGGAACGCGGCCACCGGCTCCTCCTCCATCGCCTCCTTCGCGGCCACCATCTCCAGCTCGAGGATGGCTACCTCGCCGGCGGTGGAGCGGGCCATCATCTCCTCCAGGCCCTCCCATTGCCGCTCATCGTGCGTGTACATGGAGTCCTCCATGACACGCGCCATGAGACGGGCCTCCTCCTCCGCTGTCATGTGAGGAGGTGGTGGTGGAGATGGCGAAGGCGACGGCGACGGTGTGGGAGTGAGGCCGCGCACCAGCCTACGCCCGCGCTCCTGGGGAGCAGGCGCTGCGCGCTCCCGACGTGGCCGCCGCGGCCCAGACGTTGTGCCGTCGAAGAAGGAGGCACGCCGCACGTTGTGCTCGTCCCTGAGCCAGGTATCCCAGAGGAAGGAGTCCGGGGCGTACCTGTCGTCGTAGTACAAGTCGTCGGGGAGGAGGCGGTGGTGGCGCTCGATCTCTTGACGGCGCACGACCACTCGCCGGGACCGGCGGGATCGGCACACGATCGGCGGACAGGTGCTAGTTGTTGGGGATGTGGATGATACATCTCCGTCGTATCTACTTTTCCAAACACTTTTGCCCTTGTTTTGGACTCTAACTTGTATGATTTGAATGGAACTAACCCGGACTGACGATGTTTTCAGCAGAATTGCTATGATGTTGTTTTATGTGCAGAAAACAAAAGTTCTCAGAATGACCTGAAACTCCACAGAATATCTTACAATAAATAATAAAAAATCCTCGCCCACACCCTTTCCACGAGGGTGGGGGGTGCCCCCTACCTCGTGGGCCTCTGGAGACCTCCCGACTCCAACTCCAACCCTATATATTTGCTTTCGGGGAGAAAAAAATAAGAGAGAAGAATTCATTGCGTTTTATGATACAGAGCCGCCGCCAAGCCCTAAAACCTCTCGGGAGGGCTGATCTGGAGTCCGTTCGGGACTCCGGAGAGGGGGATTCGTCACCGTCGTCATCATCAAGCATCCTCCATCACCAATTTCATGATGCTCACCGCCGTGCGTGAGTAATTCCATCGTACGCTTGCTGGACGGTGATGGGTTGGATGAGATTTATCATGTAATCGAGTTAGTTTTGTTAGGGTTTGATCCCTAGTATCCACTATGTTCTGAGATTGATGTTGCTATGACTTTGCTATGCTTAATGCTTGTCACTAGGGCCCGAGTGCCATGATTTCAGATCTGAACCTATTATGTTTTCATCAATATATGAGATTTCTTGATCCTATCTTGCAAGTCTATAATCACCTATTATGTGTTATGATCCGTTAACCCCGAAGTGAAAATAATCGGGATACTTACCGGTGATGACCGTAGTTTGAGGAGTTCACGTATTCACTATGTGCTAATGCTTTGTTCCGGTTCTTTATTAAAAGGAGGCCTTAATATCTCTTAGTTTCCATTAGGACCCCGCTGCCACGGGAGGGTAGGACAAAAGATGTCATGCAAGTTCTTTTCCATAAGCACGTATGACTATATTCGGAATACATGCCTACATTACATTAACGAATTGGAGCTAGTTCTGTGTCACCCTATGTTATGACTATTACATGATGAACCGCATCCGGCATAATTATCCATCATTGATCCGATGCCTACGAGCTTTCCATATACTGGTTTACGTTTATTTACTTTCCCGTTGCTGTTATTACAATCACTACAAAATACCAAAAACATTACTTTGCTTTCGTTACTCTTTTGTTATCGTTACCATCACTATCATATTACTTTGCTACTAAACCCTTTGTTGCAGATACTAAGTTTCTAGGTGTGGTTGAATTGACAACTCAGCTGCTAATACTTGAGAATATTCTTTGGCTCCCCTTGTGCCGAATCAATAAATTTGGGTTGAATACTCTACCCTCGAAAGCTGTTGCGATCCCGTATACTTGTGGGTTATCAAGACTAATTTCTGGCGCCGTTGCCGGGGAGCATAGCTCTATTCTTTGAGTCACTTGGGATTTATATCTGCTGGACACTATGAAGAATTTGAAAGACGCTAAGACAACAATTTATCCCTCAACTACGAGGGAAGGTAAGGAACCGCCATCTAGCTCTACACTTGATTCACCTTCTGTTTTGAGTAAGCTTGCGACACCTACACCTGCTTCTGCTATTCGTTCAGATATGTCACATGTTATTGATGATGCCACTTCTGCTATGCATGACACTTATGATGAAACTACTTCTATGCTTGATACTACTATGCCACTTGGTGATTTTCTCGAGGGACGACTTGCTAGGGCTAGAGAGATTGAAAATATTGAATCTGATTATGATGATGAAAGTGATGATGAAGAATCACTTGTTATTCCTGAGGGTTATTTATTTGATCAAGAAGCTTCTTTATCTATTTTAGCTTGCAAAGATAGATATGAACTCAAAAGGTTATTAGCTAAATGGAATAAGCAATCTCTAAATGCTAGGATGAAACCTGACCCTGCTTTTGCTACTTCACCTATCTGTGTTACTGATAAGGATTATGAATTCTCTGTTGATCCGATATAATTACTTTAGTTGAATCTGATCCTTTTCATGGCTATGAATCTGAAACTGTTATGGCACATCTTACTAAATTAAATGATATAGCCACCCTGCTCACTAATGATGAGAGATCTTGCTATTTTTATATCCTTAAAATATTTCCGTTCTCATTAAAGGGTGATGCTAAGATATGGTTTAATTCTCTTGATCCTGGTTGTGTGCGCAGTCCCCAGGATATGATATATTGCTTCTCTGCTAAATATTTCCCTGCTCATAAGAAACAAGCTGCTTTAAAGGAAATATACAACTTTGTGCAAATTAAAGAAGAGAGTCTCCCACAAGCTTGGGGGAGGCTTCTCAAGTTACTTAATACTTTGCCTGATCATCCTCTTAAGAAAAATGAAATACTTGATATCTTTTACAATGGACTAACCGATGCTTCCAGAGATTACCTGGATAGTTGTGCTGGTTCTCTTTTCAGGAAAAGAACACCGGATGAAGCTGAAATCTTATTGAATAATATGTTGACAAATGAAATTAATTGGGCACCTCCTGAGCTAGCTCCTGCTCCAATTAATGATCCTATTCCTAAACCAACTCCGAAGAAGAGAGGTGTTCTATTTCTCAGTCCCGAAGATATGCAAGAGGCAAAGAAATCTATGAAAGAAAAAGGTATTAAAGCTGAAGATGTTAAGAATTTACCTCCTATTGAAGAAATACATGGTCTTAATTTACCGCCTGCCAAAGAAATATATGATCTTGATCCTTTACTTATTGAAGAATATCCAGACCTCGATAACCCAACACAGGTAGTAAAGGTAAATTCTCTCTATATATATGATAAAGCTGAAACCCCTCCTGCTAAAATTGCTAGTTAATGTTTGGATGAGTTTGATAATTTTATGTTTAAGCAAGAAGACTTCAATGCTTATTCTGGTAGACAATTAAAACAAGATGCTGATATGATTAAATACTTGGGTGATTATATGGCTAATATTAGAGGTGAACTTAAACTTGTTAGCAAACATGCTTTTATGGTTACCACTCAAGTAGAACAAGTACTTAAAGCTCAAAAAGAATTGCTCAATGAGATGAATAGTAAGAAAAATAATTATGTTGTTAAAGTGGCTACTAGAACTGGTAGAATGACCCAGGAACCTTTGTATCCTGAAGGCCACCCTAAGAGAATTGAGCAAGATTCTCAGAGAAATAATATTGATGCACCTAGTTCTTCTAAAAAGAAGAAAAAGAAAAATGATAGAACTGTGCAAACTTCTAGTGAACCTATTGCTGAACCACCTGATGATCCAAATGATATCTCTATGTCTGATGCTAAAACACAATCTGGCAATGAACATGAACCTAATGAAAATGTTAATGATGATGTTCATAATAATGCTCAACCTAGTAATGATAATGATGTAGAAATTGAACCTGTTGTTGATCTTGATGACCTACAATCAAAGAATCAACGTTATGATAAGAAAGACTTTGTTGCTAGGAAACATGGTAAAGAAAGAGAGCCTTGGGTTCATAAACCCATGCCTTTTCCTGTTGGGGAACGTGGTAATTTCAAAAAAATTCCTACGCACACGCAAGATCATGGTGATGCATAGCAACGAGGGGAGAGTGTGATCTACGTACCCTTGTAGACCGACAGCGGAAGCGTTAGCACAACGCGGTTGATGTAGTCGTACGTCTTCACGGCCCGATCGATCAAGCACCGAAACTACGGCACCTCCGAGTTTTAGCACACGTTCAGCTCGATGACGATCCCCGGACTCCGATCCAGCAAAGTGTCGGGGTAGAGTTTTGTCAGCACGACGGCGTGGTGACGATCTTGATGTACTACCGTCACAGGGCTTCGCCTAAGCACCGCTGCAATATTATCGAGGATTATGGTGGAAGGGGCACCGCACACGGCTAAGAATATGGTCACGTGGATCAACTTGTGTGTCTAGGGGTGCCCCCTGCCCCCGTATATAAAGGATCAAGGGGAGGAGGCCGGCCGGCCCCTATGGCGCGCCAAGGAGGAGTCCTCCTCCTAGTAGGAGTAGGACTCCTACTAGGAGGGGGAAGGAAGTGGGGAGGGAGAAGGAAAGGGGGGCGCCCCCCCCCCTCTCCTAGTCCAATTCGGACCAGGGGGGAGGAGGCACGCGGCCCACCCTGGCTGCCCCTCTCTCTCTCTCTCCACTAAGGCCCATATGGCCCATTACTTCTCCCGGGGGGTTCCGGTAACCCTCCGGCTCTCCGGTTTTCTCCGAAATCACCCGGAACACTTTCGGTGTCCGAATATAGCCGTCCAATATATCAATCTTTATGTCTCGACCATTTCGAGACTCCTCGTCATATCCGTGATCACATCCGGGACTCCGAACTAACTTCGGTACATCAAAACTCATAAACTCATAATATAACTATCATCGAAACCTTAAGCGTGCGGACCCTACGGGTTCGAGAACAATGTAGACATGACCGAGACACGTCTCCGGTCAATAACCAATAGCGGAACCTGGATGCTCATATTGGCTCCTACATATTCTACGAAGATCTTTATCTGTCAGACCGCATAACAACATACGTTGTTCCCTTTGTCATCGGTATGTTACTTGCCCGAGATTCGATCGTCGGTATCTCAATACCTAGTTCAATCTCGTTACCGGCAAGTCTCTTTACTCGTTTCGTAATACATCATCTTGCAACTAACTCATTAGTTGTAATGCTTGCAAGGCTTATGTGATGTGCATTACCGAGAGGGCCCAGAGATACCTCTCCGACAATCGGAGTGACAAATCCTAATCTCGAAATATGCCAACCCAACATGTACCTTTGGAGACACTTGTAGAGCTCCTTTATAATCACCCAGTTACGTTGTGACATTTGGTAGCACACAAAGTGTTCCTCCGGCAAACGGGAGTTGCATAATCTCATAGTCATAGGAACATGTATAAGTCATGAAGAAAGCAATAGCAACATACTAAACGATTGGGTGCTAAGCTAATGGAATGGGTCATGTCAATCACATCATTATCCTAATAATGTGATCCCATTAATCAAATGACAACACATGTCTATGGTTAGGAAACATAACCATCTTTGATTAATGAGCTAGTCAAGTAGAGGCATACTAGTGACGTTTGGTTTGTCTATGTATTCACACAAGTATTATGTTTCCAAATAATACAATTCTAGCATGAATAATAAACATTTATCATGATATAAGGAAATAAAATAATAACATTATTATTGCCTCTAGGGCATATTTCCTTCAGTCTCCCACTTGCACTAGAGTCAATAATCTAGATTACACGATAATGATTCTAACACCCATGGAGCTTTGGTGCTGATCATGTTTAGCTCGTGGAAGAGGCTTAGTCAACGGGTCTGCTACATTCAGATCCGTATGTATCTTGCAAATCTCTATGTCTCCCACCTGGACTAGATCTCGGATGGAATTGAAGCATCTCTTGATGTGCTTGGTTCTCTTGTGAAATCTGGATTCCTTTGCCAAGGCAATTGCACCAGTATTGTCACAAAAGATTTTCATTGGACCCGATGCACTAGGTATGATGCCTAGATCGGATATGAACTCCTTCATCCAGACTCCTTCGTTTGCTGCTTTCGAAGCAGCTATGTACTCTGCTTCACATGTAGATCCCGCCACAACGCTTTGTTTAGAACTGCACCAACTGACAGCTCCACCGTTTAATATAAACACGTATCCGGTTTGCGATTTAGAATCGTCCGGATCAGTGTCAAAGCTTGCATCAACGTAACCATTTACGATGAGCTCTTTGTCACCTCCATATATGAGAAACATATCCTTAGTCCTTTTCAGGTATTTCAGGATGTTCTTGACCGCTGTCAAGTGATCCACTCCTGGATTACTTTGGTACCTGTCTGCTAGACTTATAGCAAGACACACATCAAGTCTGGTACACAGCATTGCATACATGATAGAGCCTATGGCTGAAGCATAGGGAACATCTTTCATTTTCTCTCTATCTTCTGCATTGGTCGGGCATTGAGTCTTACTCAATTTCACACCTTGTAACACAGGCAAAAATACTTTCTTTGCTTGATCCATTTTGAACCTTTTCAAAACTTTGTCAAGGTATGTGCTTTGTGAAAGTCCAATTAAGCGTCTTGATCTGTCTCTATAGATCTTAATGCCCAATATGTAAGCAGCTTCACCGAGGTCTTTCATTGAAAAAATCTTATTCAAGTATCCCTTTATGCTATCCAGAAATTCTATATCATTTCTGATTAGTAATATGTCATCTACATATAATATCAGAAATGCTACAGAGCTCCCACTCACTTTTTTGTAAATACAGGCTTCTCCAAAAGTCTGTACAAAACCAAATGCTTTAATCACACTATCAAAGCGTTTATTCCAACTCCGAGAGGCTTGCACCAGTCCATAAATGGATCGCTGGAGCTTGCACACTTTGTTAGCTCCCTTTGGATCGACAAAACCTTCCGGTTGCATCATATACAACTCTTCTTGCAGAAATCCATTCAGGAATGCAGTTTTGACATCCATCTGCCAAATTTCATAATCATAAAATGCGGCAATTGCTAACATGATTCGGACAGACTTAAGCATCGCTACGGGTGAGAAGGTCTCATCGTAGTCAATCCCTTGAACTTTCCGAAAACCTTTTGCGACAAGTCGAGCTTTGTAGACAGTAATATTACCGTCAGCGTCAGTCTTCTTCTTGAAGATCCATTTATTCTCAATTTCTTGCCGATCATTGGGCAAGTTAACCAAAGTCCATACTTTGTTCTCATACATGGATCCCATCTCAGATTTCATGGCTTCAAGCCATTTTGCGGAATCTGGGCTCACCATCACTTCTTCATAGTTCGTAGGTTCATCATGATCTAGTAGCATGACTTCCAGAATAGGATTACCGTACCACTCTCGCGCGGATCTTAGTCTGGTTGATCTACGAGGTTCAGTAGTATCTTGTTCTGAAGTTTCATGATCATTATCATTAGCTTCCTCACTAATTGGTGTAGGTGTCACAGAAACAGGTTTCTGTGATGTACTACTTTCTAATAATGGAGCAGGTACAGTTACCTCATCAAGTTCTACTTTCTTCCCACTCACTTCTTTCGAAAGAAACTCCTTCTCTAGAAAGTTTCTGAATTTAGCAACAAAAGTTTTGCCTTCGGATCTGTGATAGAAGGTGTATCCAATAGTTTCCTTTGGATATCCTATGAAGACACATTTCTCCGATTTGGGTTCGAGCTTATCAGGTTGAAGCTTTTTCACATAAGCATCGCAACCCCAAACTTTCAGAAACGACAACTTTGGTTTCTTGCCAAACCATAGTTCATAAGGTGTCGTCTCAACGGATTTTGATGGTGCCCTATTTAACGTGAATGCGGCCGTCTCTAGAGCATATCCCCAAAACGATAGCGGTAAATCAGTAAGAGACATCATAGATCGCACCATATCTAGTAAAGTATGATTACGACGTCCGGACACACCGTTACGTTGTGGTGTTCCCGGTGGCGTGAGTTGTGAAACTATTCCACATTGTTTCAAATGTACACCAAACTCGTAACTCAAATATTCTCCTCCACGATCAGATCGTAGGAATTTTATTTTCTTGTTACGATGATTTTCAACTTCACTCTGAAATTCTTTGAACTTTTCAAACATTTCAGACTTATGTTTCATTAAGTAGATATACCCATATCTGCTTAAGTCATCTGTGAAGGTGAGAAAATAATGATATCCGCCACGAGCCTCAACATTCATCGGACCACATACATCTGTATGTATGATTTCTAACAAATCTGTTGCTCTCTCCATAGTACCGGAGAACGGTGTTTTTGTCATCTTACCCATAAGGCACGGTTCGCAAGTACCAAGTGATTCATAATCAAGTGGTTCCAAAAGCCCATCAGTATGGAGTTTCTTCATGCGCTTTTACACCGATATGACCCAAACGGCAGTGCCACAGATAAGTTGCACTATCATTATCAACTCTGCATCTTTTGGTTTCAACATTATGAATATGTGTGTCACTACTATCGAGATTTAATAAGACTAGACCACTCTTTAAGGGTGCATGACCATAAAAGATATTACTCATATAAATAGAACAACCATTATTCTCTGATTTAAATGAATAACTGTCTCGCATCAAACAAGATCCAGATATAATGTTCATGCTTAACGCTGGCACCAAATAACAATTATTTAGGTCTAATACTAATCCTGAAGGTAGATGTAGAGGTAGCGTGCCGACCGCGATCACATCGACTTTGGAACCATTTCCCACGCGCATCGTCACCTCGTCCTTAGCCAATCTTCGCTTAATCTGTAGTCCCTGTTTCGAGTTGCAGATATTAGCAACAGAACCAGTAGCAAATACCCAGGTGCTACTGCGAGCATTAGTAAGGTACACATCAATAACATGTATATCACATATACCTTTGTTCACCTTGCCATCCTTCTTATCCGCCAAATACTTGGGGCAGTTCCGCTTCCAGTGACCAGTCTGCTTGCAGTAGAAGCACTCAGTTTCAGGCTTAGGTCCAGGTTTGGGTTTCTTCTCTTGAGTAGCAACTTGCTTGCTGTTCTTTTTGAAGTTCCCCTTCTTCTTCCCTTTGCCCTTTTTCTTGAAACTAGTGGTCTTATTGACCATCAACACTTGATGCTCCTTCTTGATTTCTACCTCCGCAGCTTTCAGCATTGCGAAGAGCTCGGGAATAATCTTATTCATCCCTTGCATATTATAGTTCATCACGAAGCTCTTGTAGCTTGGTGGCAGTGATTGGAGAATTATGTCAATGACGCAATCATCTGGAAGATTAACTCCCAATTGAATCAAGTGATTATTATACCCAGACATTTTGAGTATATGCTCACTGACAGAACTATTCTCCTCCATCTTGCAGCTATAGAACTTATTGGAGACTTCATATCTCTCAATCCGGGCATTTGCTTGAAATATTAACTTCAACTCCTGGAACATCTCATATGCTCCATGACGTTCAAAACGTCGTTGAAGTCCCGATTCTAAGCCATAAAGCATGGCACACTAAACTATTGAGTAGTCATCAGCTTTGCTCTGCCAAACGTTCATAACATCTGGTGTTGCTCCAGCAGCAGGCCTGGCACCCAGCGGTGCTTCCAGGACGTAATTCTTCTGTGCAGCAATGAGGATAATCCTCAAATTACGGACCCAGTCCATGTAATTGCTACCATCATCTTTCAACTTTGCTTTCTCAAGGAACACATTAAAATTCAACGGAACAACAGCACGGGCCATCTATCTACAATCAAACATAAACAAGCAAGATACTATCAGGTACTAAGTTCATGATAAATTTAGGTTCAATTAATCATATTACTAAAGAACTCCCACTTAGACAGACATCCCTCTAATCCTCTAAGTGATTACGTGATCCAAATCAACTAAACCATGTCCGATCATCACGTGAGATGGAGCAGTTTCATTGGTGAACATCGCTATGTTGATCATATCTACTATATGATTCACGCTCGACCTTTCAGTCTCTGTGTTCCGAGGCCATATCTGTATATGCTTGGCTCGTCAAGTATAACCTGAGTATTCTGCGTGTGCAACTATTTTGCACCCGTTGTATTTGAACATAGAGCCTATCACACCCGATCATCACGTGGTGTCTCAGCACGAAGAACTTTCGCAACGGTGCATACTCAGGGAGAACACTTCTTGATAATTAGTGAGAGATCATCTAAAAATGCTACCGTTAATCAAAGCAAGATAAGATGCATAAAAGATAAACATCACATGCAATCAATATAAGTGATATGATATGGCCATCATCATCTTGTGCTTGTGATCTCCATCTTCGAACCACCGTCGTGATCACCATCGTCACCGGCGCGACACCTTGATCACCATCATAGGATCGTTGTCGTCTCGCCAATTTTATGCTTCCAGGACTATCGCTACCGTTTAGTGATAAAGTAAAGCATTACAGTGCAATTGCATTGCATACAATAAAGCGACAACCATATGGCTCCTGCCAGTTGCCGATAACTTGGTTACAAAACATGATCATCTCATACAATAAAATTCAGCATCATGTCTTGACCATATCACATCACAACATGCCCTGCAAAAACAAGTTAGACGTCCTCTACTTTGTTGTTGCAAGTTTTACGTGGCTGCTACGGGCTTAAGCAAGAACCAATCTTACCTACGCATCAAAACCACAACGATAGTTTGTCAAGTTGGTGCTGTTTTAACCTTCGCAAGGACCGGGCGTAGCCACACTCGGTTCAACTAAAGTTGGAGAAACTGTCACCTGCTAGCCACCTTTGTGCAAAGCACGTCGGGAGAACCGGTCTCGCGTAAGCGTACGCGTAATGTCGGTCCGGGCCGCTTCGTCCAACAATACCACCGAACCAAAGTATGACATGCTAGTAAGCAGTATGACTTATATCGCCCACAACTCACTTGTGTTCTACTCGTGCAAATAACATCAACGCATAAAACCAGGCTCGGATGCCACTGTTGGGGAACGTGGTAATTTCAAAAAATTTCCTACGCACACGCAAGATCATGGTGATGCATAACAACGAGGGGAGAGTGTGATCTACATACCCTTGTAGACCGACAGCGGAAGCGTTAGCACAACACAGTTGATGTAGTCGTACGTCTTCACGGCCCGACCGATCAAGCACCAAAACTACGACACCTCCGAGTTTTAGCACACGTTCAGCTCGATGACGATCCCCGGACTCCGATCCAGCAAAGTGTCGGGGTAGAGTTCCGTCAGCACGACGGCGTGGTGACGATCTTGATGTACTACCGTCGCAGGGCTTCGCCTAAGCACCGCTACAATATTATCGAGGATTATGGTGGAAGGGGCACCGCACACGGCTAAGAATATGATCACGTGGATCAACTTGTGTGTCTAGGGGTGCCCCTTGCCCCCGTATATAAAGGATCAAGGGGAGGAGGCCGGCCGGCCCCTATGGTGCGCCAAGGAGGAGTCCTCCTCCTAGTAGGAGTAGGACTCCTACTAGGAGGGGGAAGGAAGTGGGGAGGGAGAAGGAAAG
>NC_057800.1:658139165-658142919 GCF_018294505.1 Triticum aestivum | reverse complement strand
CCTCTCCTAGTCCAATTCGGACCAGGGGGAGGAGGCGCGCGGCCCACCCTGGCTGCCCCTCTCTCTCTTCACTAAGGCCCATATGGCCCATTACTTCTCCCGGGGGGTTCCGGTAACCCTCCGGCTCTCCGGTTTTCTCCGAAATCACCCGAAACACTTTCGGTGTCCGAATATAGCCGTCCAATATATCAATCTTTATGTATCGACCATTTCGAGACTCCTCGTCATGTCCGTGATCACATCCGGGACTCCAAACTAACTTCGGTACATCAAAACTCATAAACTCATAATATAACTGCCATCAAAACCTTAAGCGTGCGGACCCTACGGGTTCGAGAACAATGTAGACATGACCGAGGCACGTCTCCGGTCAATAAACAGTAGCGGAACCTGGATGCTCATGTTGGCTCCTACATATTCTACGAAGATCTTTATCGGTCAGACCGCATAACAACATACGGTGTTCCCTTTGTCATCGGTATGTTACTTGCCCGAGATTCGATCGTCGGTATCTCTATACCTAGTTCAATCTCGTTACCGGCAAGTCTCTTTACTCGTTTCGTAATACATCATCTCGCAACTAACTCATTAGTTGTAATGCTTGCAAGGCTTATGTGATGTGCATTACCGAGAGGGCCCAGAGATACCTCTCCGACAATCGGAGTGACAAATCCTAATCTCGAAATACGCCAACCCAACATGTACCTTTGGAGACACCTGTAGAGCTCCTTTATAATCACCCAGTTACGTTGTGACGTTTGGTAGCACACAAAGTGTTCCTCCGGCAAACGGGAGTTGCATAATCTCATAGTCATAGGAACATGTATAAGTCATGAAGAAAGCAATAGCAACATACTAAACGATCGGGTGCTAAGCTAATGGAATGGGTCATGTCAATCACCTCATTCTCCTAATAATGTGATCCCGTTAATCAAATGACAACACATGTCTATGGTTAGGAAACATAACCATCTTTGATTAATGAGCTAGTCAAGTAGAGGCATACTAGTGACGTTTGGTTTGTCTATGTATTCACACAAGTATTATGTTTCCGGATAATACAATTCTAGCATGAATAATAAACATTTATCATGATATAAGGAAATAAAATAATAACATTATTATTGCCTCTAGGGCATATTTTCTTCATTTCCTCCCAAACCATCCAAGAAAAAGGATGATGAGGATTTTGAGCGCTTTGCTGAAATGATTAGACCTATCTTTTTGCGTATGCGATTAACTGATATGCTCAAAATGAATCCTTATGCTAAGTACATGAAAGATATTGTTACAAAGAAAAGAAAGATACCAGAAGCTGAAATTTCCACCATGCTTGCTAATTATACTTTTAAGGGTGGAATACCAAAGAAACTTGGAGATCCAGGAGTACCCACTATACCATGCTCCATTAAAAGAAACTATGTTAAAACTGCTTTATGTGATCTTGGAGCCGGTGTTAGTGTTATGCCTCTCTCTTTATATCGTAGACTTGACTTGAATAAGTTGACACCTACTGAAATATCTTTGCAAATGGCTGATAAATCAACTGCTATACCTGTCGGTATTTGTGAGGATGTGCCTGTTGTGGTTGCAAACATTACTATTTTAACGGACTTTGTTATTCTTGATATTCCCGAGGACGATAGTATGTCTATTATTCTTGGAACACCTTTTTTGAATACTGCAGGGGCTGTTATTGATTGCACTAAAGGCAATGTCACTTTTCATGTTAATGGTAATGAGCATACGGTACACTTTCCGAGGAAACAACCTCAAGTTCATAGTATCAACTCTATTGGAAAATTTTCATCGATTATATTTGGAGGATTTGAATTTCCTCTTCCTACTGTCAAGAAGAAATATGATATTCTTATTATTGGGGATGTGCATATCCCCGTTGAGGTAACATAGTGTTATTCGAAATTTCTCCGGTTCCATGTTATTCGGAATGAGTTCGTTAACAAGACTTGGTCAACCTTGTTAGTTGATTCCTTTTGACAAGCATGAGATGGATGAAACTAGAAGCACAACCTTTTGTACCATCTCTATACTTTCTGTTATTTAGTTGAAATAAAGTAAAAGTAACTAATTTTCTGTCTGTTATCTGATTATCCATGCAATATAAAAATACCTCGAAAATAAAAGTTCTCCAAATGCCCTGGAATTTAAATATGATTTTTTTCTAGAATATTTGAGGATTTATGGAATAAAGAACACACCAGGGGGGCAACCACCTTGCCACGAGGGTGGAGGGCGCGCCCACCCCCCTAGGGCGCGCCCCCTGCCTCGTGGGCCCACGGTGGCCTCCTCCACTTATTCCTGCACCCATCCTCTTCTTCTTTCTCCCACAAACACAAAAAACCAACTCAAGCACGAGTTCCAGCCCTCTTTGCTGCCATTTTCGATCTCCTTGCTCAAAGCACCTCTCACAAAACTGCTTGTGGAGATTGTTCCTTGGTATGTGACTCCTCCATTGGTCCAATTAGTTTTTGTTCTAGTGCTTTATTCATTGCAAATCTTTGCTGCTTAGGTGACCCTGTTCTTGAGCTTGCATGTCAAATGTATATGGTCAAAAGTAGTTTTGATGCATGATATAGGCTCTAGGCACTTGTAGGAGTAGTTGCTATCAATATTATTGAGTTTGATTTAATTTTATTTTGAAGTTACTAAAAATTTCAGAATTTTTCAGAAAATGATGAGGAGATTATTGAGGGGCTCATCGAGCCAAAGCTCGAAGGAAAAGGCACCGAAGCCTAAGTATAATTTGCCGCGCACCGCGGAGGTTCGGGCGTGTGAATGGCCTTCCGAGGATTTCTTACGAGCAGCCGGGATTTATGAAGATTTTCATGAGTTGGCTCAGACTTCAGGCCTTACCGCTTTCCTCCACGATCAATGCGATCAGTATCTCTTGCTCACAAATACCTTTGTGCAAAACTTTCATTTTCATTCTAAGAACTCACCACCTACGGTGGAATTTCATTTATATGATAAGCATAAGGAGATGTCACTTTATGATTTCTGTCGGATTTGTCTAGTCCCTTTTGGGGGCAAGACAGAAGAACCACATCGTGATGATGTGGAGGGATTTATTGACACTATCACTGTAGGGGAAACAAGGAAGGTTTCCGATGCATGAATCACTAGCATGCATTTTCCCGTTTTACGCTACTTTGCATTATTTGCTAGTCGTTGCTTAATTGGTCGCGGAAACTGTGGAAACCTAAGTATCCCTGATATTATTATTTTGCACCACGGCTTATACGGTGATAACTCTTTTAGTATGGGTGTCATTATGTTGGGGAACGTTGCAGAAAATTAAAAATTTTCCTACGGTTTCACCAAGATCCATCTATGAGTTCATCTAAGCAACGAGTCAAGGGAAAGAGTTTGCATCTACATACCACTTGTAGATCGCGTGCGGAAGCTTGCAAGGTGATGATGTAGTCGTACTCGACGTGATTCGAATCACCGATGACCAAGTGCTAAACGGACAGCACCTCCGCGTTCAACACACGTACGGGATGGGAGACGTCTCCTCCTTCTTGATCCAGCAAGGGGGAAGGAGAGGTTGAGGAAGACAGCTCCACCGGCAGCACGACGGCGTGGTGATGGTGGAGAGGCAGTACTCCGACAGGGCTTCGCCAAGCACACAACGGAGGAGGAGAGGTGTTGGGGAGGGGAGGGCTGCGCCTTGGAGGGTGGTGCGGCTGCCCTCCCCTCACCCCTCTATTTATAGGGGGAAGGGAGAAGGGGG
>NC_057800.1:658131661-658139155 GCF_018294505.1 Triticum aestivum | reverse complement strand
AACTACGCATAGACCTAGCTCATGATGCCACTGTTGGGGAACGTTGCAGAAAATTAAAATTTTTCCTACGGTTTCACCAAGATCCATCTATGAGTTCATCTAAGCAACGAGTCAAGGGAGAGAGTTTGCATCTACATACCACTTGTAGATCGCGTGCGGAAGCTTGCAAGGTGATGATGTAGTCGTACTCGACGTGATTCGAATCACCGATGACCAAGTGCTGAACGGACAGCACCTCCGCGTTCAACACACGTACGGGACGGGAGACGTCTCCTCCTTCTTGATCCAGCAAGGGGGAAGGAGAGGTTGAGGAAGACAGCTCCACCGGCAGCACGACGGCGTGGTGATGGTGGAGAAGCAGTACTCCGACAGGGCTTCGCCAAGCACACAACGGAGGAGGAGAGGTGTTGGGGAGGGGAGGGCTGCGCCTTGGAGGGTGGTGCGGCTGCCCTCCCCTCACCCCTCTATTTATAGGGGAAAGGGAGAAGGGGGCCGGCCCCCTAGAACCCATCTAGGGGGGGGGTGCGGCGGCCTAGGGGAGAGGGGAGAGGGTGGCTTGCCCCCCAAGCCAAGGGGGGCACCCCCTCTAGGGTTCCCCCTCAACCCTAGGCGCATGGGCCCAAGGGAGGGGGGTGCGGCCAGCCCACCAGGGGCTGGCTCCCTGCCCCACGCAGCCCATGTGGCCCCCCGGGAGGGGTGGCCCCTCCCGGTGGACCCCCGGAACCCTTCCGGTGGCCCCGGTACAATACCGGTATGACCCCGAAACTTCCCGGTGTCCGTTTGACAACTTCCCATATATAAATCTTTACCTCCGGACCCTTCTGGATCTCCTCGTGACGTCCAGGATCCCATCCGGGACTCCGAACAACATTCGGTAGTCACATATTAGTCTTCCTAATAACCCTAGCGTCACTGAACCTTAAGTGTGTAGACCCTACGGGATCGGGAGACATGCAGACATGACCGAGACGCTCTCAGTCAATAACCAACAGCGGGATCTGGATACCCATGGTGGCTCCCACATGCCCCTCGATGTTGTCATTGGATGAACCATGATGTCGAGGATTCGATCAAACCCTGTATGCAATTCCCTTTGTCAATCGGTACGTTACTTGCCCGAGACTCAATCGTCGGTATCCCAATACCTTGTTCAGTCTCGTTACCGGCAAGTCACTTTACTCGTACCGTAATGCATGATCCCGTGTCCAACACCTTGGTCACATTGAGATCATAATGACGATGCATTACCGAGTGGGCCCAGAGATACCTCTCCGTCATACGGAGTGACAAATCACAGTCTCGATCCGTGTCAACCCAACAGCTACTTTCGGAGATACCTGTAATGCACCTTTATAGTCACCCAGTTACGTTGTGACGTTTGATACACCCAAGGCACTCTTACGGTATCCGGGAGTTACACGATCTCATGGTCGAAGGAAGAGATACTTGACACTGGCAAAGCTCTAGCAAAACGAACTACACGATCTTTTATGCTATGCTTAGGATTGGGTCTTGTCCATCACATCATTCTCCTAATGATGTGATCCCGTTATCAACGACATCCAATGTCCATAGTCAGGAAACCATGACTATCTGTTGATCACAACGAGCTGGTCAACTAGAGGCTCACCAGGGACATATTGTGGTCTAAGTATTCACACACGATTCCCGGATAATACAGTTATAGCATGAATAAAAGACATTTATCATGAACATTGAAATATAATAATACTTTTATTATTGCCTCTAGGGCATATTTCCAACAGTCTCCCACTTGCACTAGAGTCACCAATCTAGTTACATTGTGATGAATCAAACACCCATAGAGTTCTGGTGTTGATCATGTTTTGCACGCGAGAGAGGTTTAGTCAGCGGATCTGCGACATTCAGATCCGTGTGCACTTTGCAAATCTCTATGTCTCCATCTTGAACATTTTCACGGATGGAGTTGAAACGACGCTTGATGTGCCTGGTCTTCTTGTGAAACCTGGGCTCCTTGGCGAGGGCAATAGCTCCAGTGTTGTCACAGAAGAGTTTGATCGGCCCCGACGCATTGGGTATGACTCCTAGGTCGGTGATGAACTCCTTCACCCAAATCGCTTCATGCGCTGCCTCCGAGGCTGCCATGTACTCCGCTTCACACGTAGATCCCGCCACGACGCTCTGCTTGCGGCTGCACCAGCTTACTGCTCCACCATTCAACATATACACGTATCCGGTTTGTGACTTAGAGTCATCCAGATCTGAGTCGAAGCTAGCATCGACGTAACCCTTTACGACGAGCTCTTCGTCTCTTCCATAAACGAGAAACATGTCCTTCGTCCTTTTCAGGTACTTCAGGATATTCTTGACCGCTGTCCAGTGTTCCTTGCCGGGATTACTTTGGTATCTTGCTACCAAACTTACGGCAAGGTTTACATCGGGTCTGGTACACAGCATGGCATACATAATAGATCCTATGGCTGAAGCATAGGGGATGACACTCATCTCTTCTTTATCTTTTGCCGTGGTCGGTGACTGAGCCGAGCTCAATCTCACACCTTGTAACATAGGCAAGAACCCCTTCTTGGACTGATCCATTTTGAACCTCTTCAAAATCTTATCAAGGTATGTGCTTTGTGAAAGACCTATGAGGTGTCTCGATCTATCTCTATAGATCTTGATGCCTAATATATAAGCAGCTTCTCCAAGGTCCTTCATTGAAAAACACTTATTCAAGTAGGCCTTAATGCTGTCCAGAAATTCTATATTATTTCCCATCAAGAGTATGTCATCTACATATAATATGAGAAATGCTACAGAGCTCCCACTCACTTTCTTGTAAACGCAGGCTTCTCCATAAGTCTGCATAAACCCAAACGCTTTGATCATCTCATCAAAGCAAATGTTCCAACTCCGAGATGCTTGCACCAGTCCATAAATGGATCGCTGGAGCTTGCATACTTTGTTAGCGTTCCGAGGATCAACAAAACCTTCCGGCTGCATCATATACAGTTCTTCCTTAAGATGCCCGTTAAGGAATGCCGTTTTGACGTCCATTTGCCATATCTCATAATCATAGTATGCGGCAATTGCTAACATGATTCGGACGGACTTCAGCTTCGCTACGGGAGAGAAAGTCTCGTCGTAGTCAATCCCTTGAACCTGTCGATAACCCTTAGCGACAAGTCGAGCCTTATAGATTGTAACATTACCATCCGCGTCCGTCTTCTTCTTAAAGATCCATTTGTTTTCTATCGCTCGCCGATCATCGGGCAAGTCTGTCAAAGTCCATACTTTGTTTTCATACATGGATTCTATCTCGGATTTCATGGCTTCAAGCCATTTGTTGGAATCCGGGCCCGCCATCGCTTCTTCATAGTTCGAAGGTTCATTGTTGTATAACAACATGATTTCCAAGACAGGGTTGCCGTACCACTCTGGTGCGGAACGTGTCCTTGTGGACCTACGAAGTTCAGCAGTAACTTGATCCGAAGTACCTTGATCATTATCATTGTTTTCCTCTTCAGTTGGTGTGGGCATCACAGGAACGGTTTCCTGCGCTGCGCCACTTTCCCGCTCAAGAGGTAGTACTTCATCGAGTTCTACTTTCCTCCCACTTACTTCTTTCGAGAGAAACTCTTTTTCCAGAAAGCATCCGTTCTTGGCAACAAAGATCTTGCCTTCGGATCTTAAGTAGAAGGTATACCCTATAGTTTCCTTAGGGTATCCTATGAATACGCATTTTTCCGACTTGGGTTCGAGCTTTTCAGGTTGAAGTTTCTTGACATAAGCATCGCATCCCCAAACTTTTAGAAATGACAGCTTAGGTTTCTTTCCAAACCATAATTCATACGGTGTCGTCTCAACAGATTTAGACGGTGCCCTATTTAAAGTGAATGTAGCTGTCTCTAGAGCGTATCCCCAAAATGATAGCGGTAAATCGGTAAGAGACATCATAGACCGCACCATATCCAATAGGGTGCGATTACGACGTTCGGACACACCGTTTCACTGAGGTGTTCCAGGCGGCGTGAGCTGTGAAACGATTCCACATTTCCTTAAGTGTGTACCAAATTCGTGACTTAAGTATTCTCCTCCACGATCTGATCGTAAGAATTTTATCTTTCGTCACGTTGATTCTCTACCTCATTCTGAAATTCCTTGAACTTTTCAAAGGTCTCAGACTTGTGTTTCATTAAGTAGACATACCCATATCTACTCAAGTCATCAGTGAGAGTGAGAACATAACGATATCCTCCGCGAGCCTCAACGCTCATTGGACCGCACACATCGGTATGTATGATTTCCAACAAGTTGGTTGCTCGCTCCATTGTTCCGGAGAATGGAGTCTTGGTCATTTTGCCCAAAAGGCATGGTTCGCACGTGTCAAACGATTCATAATCAAGAGACTCTAAAAGTCCATCGGCATGGAGCTTCTTCATGCGCTTGACACCAATGTGACCAAGGCGGCAGTGCCACAAGTATGTGGGACTATCGTTATCAACTTTAAATCTTTTGGCATCTACACTATGAACATGTGTAACATTACGCTCGAGATTCATTAAGAATAAACCATTGACCATCGGAGCATGACCATAAAACATATCTCTCATATAAATCGAACAACCATTATTCTCAGACTTAAATGAGTAGCCATCTCGTATTAACCGAGATCCAGATACAATGTTCATGCTCAAACTTGGCACTAAATAACAATTATTAAGGTTCAAAACTAATCCCATAGGTAAATGTAGAGGCAGCGTGCCGATAGCGATCACATCGACTCTGGAACCATTCCCGACGCGCATCGTCACCTCGTCCTTCCCCAGCCTCCGTTTATTCCGCAGCTCCTGTTGTGAGTTACGAATATGAGCAACGGCACCGGTATCAAATACCCAGGAGTTACTATGAGTACTGGTAAGGTACACATCAATTACATGTATATCAAATATACCTTTGGTTTTGCCGGCCTTCTTATCTGCTAAGTATTTGGGGCAGTTCCGCTTCCAGTGACCCTTCCCCTTGCAATAAAAGCACTCAGTCTCAGGCTTAGGTCCATTCTTTGACTTCTTCCCGGTAACTGGCTTACCAGGCGCGGCAACCTCCTTGCCGTCCTTCTTGAAGTTCTTCTTACCCTTGCCCTTCTTGAACTTAGTGGTCTTATTGACCATCAACACTTGATGTTCTTTCTTGATTTCAGCCTCTGCTGACTTCAGCATCGAGAACACTTCAGGAATGGTCTTTTCCATCCCCTACATGTTGTAGTTCATCACAAAGCTCTTGTAGCTTGGTGGGAGCGACTGGAGGATTCTGTCAATGACCGCCTCATCTGGGAGGTTAATGTTCAGCTGGGTCATACGGTTGTGCAACCCAGACATCTTCAGGATGTGCTCACTGACAGAACTGTTTTCCTCCATCTTACAACTGTAGAACTTGTCAGAGACATCATATCTCTCGACCCGGGCATGAGCTTGAAAAACTAGTTTCAGCTCTTCGAACATCTCATATGCTCCGTGGTGCTCAAAACGCTTTTGGAGCCCCGGTTCTAAGCTGTAAAGCATGCCGCACTGAACGAGGGAGTAATCATTAGCGCGAGTTTGCCAAGCATTCATAATGTCTTGGTTCTCTGGGACGGGAGCGTCACCTAGCGGTCCTTCTAGGACATATTGTTTCCTGGCAGCTATGAGGATGATCCTCAGGTTCCGGACCCAGTCCGTATAGTTGCTGCCATCATCTTTCAGCTTGGTTTTCTCTAGGAACGCGTTGAAGTTCATGTTGACATTAGCGTTGGCCATTGATCTACAAGACATATTTGCAAAGGTTTTAGACTAAGTTCATGATAATAAAGTTCTAATCAAATTATGAACTCCCACTTAGATTAGACATCCCTCTAGTCATCTAAGTGTTACACGATCCGAGTCGACTAGCCCGTGTCCGATCATCACGTGAGACGGACTAGTCATCGTCGGTGAACATTCTCATGTTGATCGTATCTTCCATACGATTCGTGTTCGACCTTTCGGTCTCCATGTTCCGAGGCCATGTCTGCACATGCTAGGCTCGTCAAGTTAACTCTAAGTGTTTTCGCTGTGTAAAACTGTCTTACACCCGTTGTATGTGAACGTAAGAATCCATCACACCCGATCATCACGTGGTGCTTAGAAGCGACGAACTGTAGCAACGGTGCACAGTTAGGGGAGAACACTTCTTGAAATTTTGTAAGGGATCATCTTATTTACTACCGTCGTCCTAAGTAAACAAGATGCATAAACATAATAAACATCACATGCAATTATATAGTTGTGACATGATATGGCCAATATCATATAGCTCCATTGATCTTCATCTTCGGGGCTCCATGATCATCTTGTCACCGGCTTGACACCATGATCTCCATCATCGTGTCTTCATGAAGTTGTCACGCCAACGACTACTTCTACTTCTATGACTAACGTTTAGCAATAAAGTAAAGTAGTTTACATGGCGTTATTCAATGACACGCAGGTCATACAAAAATTAAAGACAACTCCTATGGCTCCTGCCGGTTGTCATACTCATCGACATGCAAGTCGTGAATCCTATTACAAAGAACATGATCTCATACATCACAATTCATCATTCATCACAACTTCTGGCCATATCACATCACATGATCAATCGCTGCAAAAACAAGTTAGACGTCCTCTAATTGTTGTTGCATCTTTTACGTGGCTGCAATTGGGTTCTAGCAAGAACGTTTTCTTACCTACGAATCACCACAACGTGATTTTGTCAACTTCTATTTACCCTTCATAAGGGCCCTGTTCATCGATTCCGCTCCAACTAAAGTGGGAGAGACAGACACCCGCCAGCCACCTTATGCAACTAGTGCATGTCAGTCGGTGGAACCGGTCTCACGTAAGCGTACGTGTAAGGTTGGTCCGGGCCGCTTCATCCCACAATACCGTTGAGCAAGAAAAGACTAGTAGAGGCAAATAAGATGACAAAATCCACGCCCACAACAAAATTGTGTTCTACTCGTGCAAAGAGAACTACGCATAGACCTAGCTCATGATGCCACTATTGGGGAACGTTGCAGAAAATTAAAAATTTTCCTACGGTTTCACCAAGATCCATCTATGAGTTCATCTAAGCAACGAGTCAAGGGAGAGAGTTTGCATCTACATACCACTTGTAGATCGCGTGCGGAAGCTTGCAAGGTGATGATGTAGTCGTACTCGACGTGATTCGAATCACCGATGACCAAGTGCTGAACGGACAACACCTCCGCGTTCAACAAACGTACGGGACGGGAGACGTCTCCTCCTTCTTGATCCAGCAAGGGGGAAGGAGAGGTTGAGGAAGACAGCTCCACCGGCAGCACGACGGCGTGGTGATGGTGGAGAGGCAGTACTCCGACAGGGCTTCGCCAAGCACACAACGGAGGAGGAGAGGTGTTGGGGAGGGGAGGGCTGCGCCTTGGAGGGTGGTCCGGCTGACCTCCCCTCACCCCTCTATTTATAGGGGGAAGGG
>NC_057800.1:658110955-658131651 GCF_018294505.1 Triticum aestivum | reverse complement strand
AAGGGGGCCGGCCCCCTAGAACCCATCTAGGGGGGGGGGGTGCGGCGGCCAAGGGGAGAGGGGGAGAGGGTGGCTTGCCCCCCAAGCCAAGGGGGGCGCCCCCTCTAGGGTTCCCCCTTCAACCCTAGGCGCAAGGGCCCAAGGGAGGGGGTTCGCCCAGCCCACCAGGGGCTGGCTCCCTGCCCCACGCAGCCCATGTGGCCCCCCGGGAGGGGTGGCCCCTCCCGGTGGACCCCCGGAACCCTTCCGGTGGCCCCGGTACAATACCGGTATGACCCCGAAACTTCCCGGTGTCCGTTTGACAACTTCCCATATATAAATCTTTACCTCCGGACCCTTCCGGAGCTCCTCGTGACGTCCGGGATCCCATCCAGGACTCCGAACAACATTCGGTAGTCACATACTAGTCTTCCTAATAACCCTAGCGTCACCGAACCTTAAGTGTGTAGACCCTACGGGTTCGGGAGACATGCAGACATGACCGAGACACTCTCAGTCAATAACCAACAGCGGGATCTGGATACCCATGATGGCTCCCACATGCTCCTCGATGTTGTCATCGGATGAACCACGATGTCGAGGATTCGATCAAACCCTGTATGCAATTCCCTTTGTCAATCGGTACGTTACTTGCCCGAGACTCGATCGTCGGTATCCCAATACCTTGTTCAGTCTCGTTACCGGCAAGTCACTTTACTCGTACCGTAATGCATGATCCCGTGTCCAACACCTTGGTCACATTGAGCTCATTATGATGATGCATTACCGAGTGGGCCCAGAGATACCTCTCCGTCATACGGAGTGACAAATCCCAGTCTCAATCCGTGTCAACCCAACAGCTACTTTCGGAGATACCTGTAATGCACCTTTATAGTCACCCAGTTACGTTGTGACGTTTGATACACCCAAGGCACTCTTACGGTATCCGGGAGTTACACGATCTCATGGTCGAAGGAAGAGATACTTGACACTGGCAAAGCTCTAGCAAAACGAACTACACGATCTTTTATGCTATGCTTAGGATTGGGTCTTGTCCATCACATCATTCTCCTAATGATGTGATCCCGTTATCAACGACATCCAATGTCCATAGTCAGGAAACCATGACTATCTGTTGATCACAACGAGCTGGTCAACTAGAGGCTCACCAGGGACATATTGTGGTCTAAGTATTCACACGTGTATTACGATTTCCGGATAATACAGTTATAGCATGAATAAAAGACATTTATCATGAACATTGAAATATAATAATACTTTTATTATTGCCTCTAGGGCATATTTCCAACACATTATTGCTAGACGGTTAAGTATGAACCGTACTAAGGGTCCCATCTTTGGAGGCATCACTACTAGGGAAAACCTTATACACAGAATCTTAGCAGCAGCGCGGCATAAAAAGAGGCGCTACTGCTAATTAGTAGCAGCGCGGTTACGGAAAGCGCGTTACTGGTGCAAATTTAGCAGTAGCGCGTGATGTTTAAACCGCGCTGCTACAAAAATCCACCGATAGTACACAACGACCTAAGTTTACCAGTAGCGCGGCATCAGGAAGCGCGCTGCTGCTAATGCCATAGTAATAGCGCTCTTTTTAGTCACGTCGCTGCTGCTAATTTTGAAATTATCCACACGGTTGGCCCGTTTAGCAGTAGCGCGTGATAGGAAAGCGCGCTGCCGCTACGCTCTTAGCAGCAGCGCACTTTTGCTCCCGCGCTACTGCTAAGACGTAGCACCCACCACCTTTTTCCACCTCCCCCTCCCCATCTCCTCTCCTCCCTTTCCCCTACCTCCCACATCCTCCCTCTCTCACTCTTCTTCTTCCTCAATACTTCTCCCCCATTAATCTCCCTCTTCTACCTACCTTTCTCTCTCTTCATTACTCCTAGCTATAACTACACCACCTCCATTAATGCATCTCCTTTCTCTTTTTTATTCCCCCTCCACTAGTTGAAGTTGTCTCCTCCCAAATTAGGTAGCTAGGTAGATGTAGCATTTAGTTAAGTGACCTATTTGCCCCTAACTAGATCTATCTTTGTCAAGAAGAGATTTGTGCACTTTTGATCTCCCTACAACATCATCTCCACCGTGTGCTCAATCTCGAGATAGAGGTGATTAAAATTTCATGCTTTTGCAAAATGGAAATATGTTTATGTGTGTGTGATATGTTTATGAAAATTTTGTGTGTGGCATGAGTTGACGCCAAATTGTGCTTTTGAGTTGCCTATGTTTTGCCGAAATGTCGATTTATTTCTGTTTCGGCGAATTCCGGGCAAACTCTAGATCTATATATGTCCTATTTTAAGGAAGGTCATGCCGATTTTTTGTATGACTTTGATGAATGCACGCATTTTTATAATCAATTTGTTTATTATTACCGTGCAGAGTTGACGGTGGTCAGTGGAACGATGGTGGACAGGTGGTTGCGGTCGGCGGTGCAGGACATGAAGGAAAATAACCTGACAGAGGTTTTATGTCCGTGTCGAAAACGCAAAGGAATATTTTGGCTCGACCCCCATGACGATGGTCGTGTCGAAGCGCACCTGCTCATGACTGGTTTCATGGATGGCTATACTCGGTGGATAATTGAAGTTGAGGATGACGATGTTGAGGATGCCGACGGGGCAGGCAATGATGACACGGGGCAAGACAAAGAGATGATTGATAATGGCGGCGGGAAAGAGGCCAGACATGGCGGCGGAGAAGGGGCCGGACATGGCGGCGGAGAGAACGACATGGACTCCACGCAGCAGAGTTCGTTGGTACTAAGTTCAATCGTGCGGGACCCTCATGTTCAAGCATTGCTTCGCAAGGAGATGAGTACTGAGAGAGCTGCTTCTAGAGAGGAGGCTAAGCTGGAGCAACTGGTGGTAGACTCAAACACTCCATTGTATGATGGTTGCAATCCTGAGGTGACCCGCTTGAGTTTCACGCTCCAACTCCTGAAGACGAAGGCTAAAAACAAATGGACCGACACTAGCCTCGATGAGCATCTCAAGTACCTAAAGGATGTTCTTCCCGCGGGTAATCTATGTCCTAGTAGTGTTGATGAGGCCAAGAAGATCGTGTGCCCTCTTGATCTGCCACACGTTAGATACCATGCATGCATCAACGATTGCATAATTTATCGGAAGGAGCACATGGAAAAAACAAGCTGTCCGGTGTGCAATGCTTCTCGATACAAGAAGGTTGGGAAGAAATGTCCCCAGAAAGTGGTATGGTACTTACCGATCACTCCCCGTCTCCAGAGGTATTTTCTAGATCCCAAGGAAGCAAAGCTAATGCGCTGGCACGCGGAGAGGAAGAAGCTCGACGATGGAGATGATCCGAAGTTGAGACACGTCGAGGATGGAAGCCAGTGGAGAGCGTTGAACAGCTTCTATCGGTATTTTGGATGTGATGCAAGGAACATCATGCTCGGCGCGTGTACCGATGGCATGAATCCGTTTGGCAATCAGAACACCAACCATAGCACATGGCTCGTGTTCGTATGGATGTACAACCTCCCCCCTGGTTGTGCATGAAATCGAAGTACATTCACATGAGCATGCTTAT
The DNA here is from genome assembly GCF_018294505.1 of Triticum aestivum. Lineage (NCBI taxonomy): Eukaryota > Viridiplantae > Streptophyta > Magnoliopsida > Poales > Poaceae > Triticum > Triticum aestivum. The sequence goes on along the minus strand of NC_057800.1, from coordinate 658,128,099 downwards.
TCAAGGGCTGAAACAAGCAGGAAATAATATTAATTTGTATCTGGGGCTACTTCAAGAGGAGTTATACACGTTATGGAAAACACCGGCCAAGACATGGGACGCCGGCAAAGGCGAGTATTTCAACATGAGAGCCGCGCTGATCACGATAGTGCATGACTATCTCGGTTACGGATATGTGGCAGGCCAGGTCTGCCATGGATATTGCGGATGCATGCGGTGCATGGATGATATGACGTCTCAGCAGCTAACGTCAAGGAAAGATGGCGGGTCTAGGAAAATCATGTACATGGGGCATCGAAGATGGCTCGAACAGGACGACCCGTGGAGAAACCATGGAGATCTATTCAAGGGTCACGCTGAGCATCGAGGACCTCCACGTAAGCGGAGCGGTGCCGAAATCGATGAGCTGTTCAAAAACTGGAAGGAGAGCCCCGCGTCGGGAAAGACGATGAGAAAGGCGCCGGAGCCGCTGCTGGAGGTATGGAAGACGAGGTCTGTGTTCTGGGACTTGGAGTACTAGCACAAACTCGATACACAGCATTGCCTTGATCAAATGCATATCTGTAAGAATGTCCTTGAGAGCTTGCTCGCAACACTGATGAACATGCCGGATAAGACCAAGGATGGGCCGAAGGCAAGAAAAGACTTGCAAGATTTGAAAATCAGGGAAGATCTGCACATGCCGCCCCATAAAATGTCAGACGAGACAGAGACGGAGACAGAGGAACGGGAGAAGAAGGGCAAGAAAATAAAGAAAGAGGATTATTGCCCCCCTTCTTGCTTCACCTTAAGTCAGGCTGAGACCCATCAATTCTTTAAGTGCCTTACCGGAGTCAAAGTTAGTTCCGGTTACTGTGGCAAGATAAGCAAATATCTAGACACGGACAAGAAAAGGTTTAGCGGGATGAAATCCCATGACTGTCATGTGATGATGACGCAGATACTACCTGTTGCCCTTAGAGGGATAATGGACAAGCACGTCCGTGACACGCTTATTGGTCTCTGCAGCTTTTTCGACGTCATCTCTCGAAAGTCGATCAGTGTGAAGCAGCTCCGAAGGCTACAGGAAGAGATCGTTGTGATACTGAATGAGCTTGAGATGTACTTCCCACCCACGTTCTTTGACGTCATGGTGCATCTGTGTGTCCATATTGTGGATGACATAATAGACCTGGGGCCGTCATTCCTGCACAACATGATGCCGTTTGAGAGGATGAATGGGATCATCAAAGGATTCGTTCGTAACATGTCCCGTCCGGATGAAGCATCGTCCAGGGCTATTTGACACAAGAGTGCATCTCTTTCGGTGAGAATTTTCTATATGGCGCAGACCAGCCGCCTGGTGTTAGTGTTGGTTTGCCCGTTAACAAGCACGATGGGAGGCTCGAAGGAGAAGGTCACTGCAACGGTCGCAGGGAATTGCACGTGGCATACTCAGATCGATGCAGCGACTTTGACAGAGCAAACTTGGTAGTGCTACAACATCTAGACGAGGTAGATCCTTTCGTGGCACTGCACAAAGAAATTATCGCAAAGAAGTATCATGACCGGGGGGTATGCAAGACAGACGCCAAAGTTACTAGAGAGCACAACTCAAAATTCTCACTGCTCCCCCTACCTCATGGGCCCCTGGAGACCTCCGGACTCCAACTCCAACTCTATATATTTGCTTTCGGGGAGAAAAAATAAGAGAGAAGAATTCATCTCGTTTTACGATACGGAGCCGCGCCAAGCCCTAAAACTCTCGGGAGGGCTGATCTAGAGTCCGTTAGGGGCTCCGGAGAGGGGAATTCGTCGCCGTCGTCATCATCAACCATCCTCCATCGCCAATTTCATGATGCTCACCGCCGTGCGTGAGTAATTCCATCATACGCTTGCTGGACGGTGATGGGTTGGATGAGATTTATCATGTAATCGAGTTAGTTTTATTAGGGTTTGATCCCTAGTATCCACTATGTTCTGAGATTGATGTTGCTATGACTTTGCTATGCTTAATGCTTGTCACTAGGGCCCGAGTGCCATGATTTCAGATCTGAACCTATTATGTTTTCATCAATATATGAGAGTTCTTGATCCTATCTTGCAAGTCTATAGTCACCTATTATGTGTTATGATCCGTTAACCCTGAAGTGACAATAATCGAGATACTTACCGGTGATAACCGTAGTTTGAGGAGTTCATGTATTCACTATGTGCTAATGTTTTGCTCCGGTTCTTTATTAAAAGGAGGCCTTAATATCTCTTAGTTTCCATTAGGACCCCGCTGCCACGGGAGGTTAGGACAAAAGATGTCATGCAAGTTCTTTTCCATAAGCACGTATGACTATATTCGGAATACATGCCTACATTACATTGACGAATTGGAGCTAGTTCTGTGTCAGCCTATGTTATGACTGTTACATGATGAACCGCATCCGGCATAATTATCCATCATTGATCCGATGCCTACGAGCTTTCCATATACTGGTTTACGCTTATTTACTTTCCCGTTGCTATTATTACAATCACTACAAAATACCAAAAACATTACTTTGCTTTCATTACTCTTTTGTTACCGTTACCATCACTATCATATTACTTTGCTACTAAACCCTTTGCTGCAGATACTAAGTTTCCAGGTGTGGTTGAATTGACAACTCAGCTGCTAATACTTGAGAATATTCTTTGGCTCCCCTTGTGTCGAATCAATAAATTTGGGTTGAATACTCTACCCTTGAAAGCTGTTGCGATCCCCTATACTTGTGGGTTATCAGTGGACGTCGCTCCAGGGGAGCGGCGTCCTCGTCTCCCAATAACAGCGGCACACCGACGCGTGGATGTAGTGTCGGTCGCGCTCGCCGGCGGACGTGGGGGCGATGGAGAAAGTGGGTGGCGCGGGGGCCCGGTGTGGTGGTGATGCGGCCTCCTTCTTCACGGAGCCGGCGCGGCGCCCCGACGAGGAGCCGGCCTCGCGGTCGTGCTTCCCCTTGCGGTTCCAGAAGCCCATGGCTTCGAGGTGGCCGGCCGGCGAGCTCGACAAGGGAGGGCTAGGGTTTAGCGCGGTCGGGTTTCGAGAAGGCCGCGGGATGAAGTGGGGCAGTGTGGACGACAACCGGTCCACGGGTTCCCTATTTAAGAAGGACGGCGACCTTCCACTGGGCCGATGACAGGTGGGGTCGGCCACCCGTGCGTATTGATGTTGGCGGGTGGAAGGTAGATGGCCGCCCCGCCACGCGGCCAGACGCGGACGAGCGGCGCGTCCGTTCGTTGTCCGCGGCGACCCAAATCCGGCGCAAAGATCCGCTCGAAATGGGTCGGCCTTGATACAAAACGGACCAGACGGGTCCGGACCGTCGCGCGCTGAGCCGCCTTGTTTGTCCGTTTTACCCTAAACAGACGGAGCCGGACAGGATGGGGTCGCGCAATGGAGTTGGCCTTATTCCGTCACATCAAATGAAAGATAGATAGAATAGAGAACAGCAAGTCTAGTCAGACAGACAGAAGCGTGTTTCAAAAACAAAAAAGAAGGTCACATAGCAACTGCTAGTGATAGGTAAAACGCTCCCAGCACTACAACACAGTAGACATTAGGAGGCATTAAAAAATGCCTTTAAAAACCTAAAAAATGCCTCCAAAGATGTACCAAGGCGTTTTAGAAAAACGCTAGAGACTATCCCGAAGGGAAAGGTCTACATGCTTCGAGAAGAACGCCTCCATGCTTCGAGAGGCGATTTTTCAAATAAACTGCAGTTAGTACGTAAAACAAACAACACACACACATAGTCTCAACTTGCCGGGCCTTTTCCCTGGGCTGGCTGGCCCAATCATGTCCCACGTGTCACATTTCAATACCATTTTTCTGAGCCATTCCCGTCCGCGTAGGTTAGATGTACAGGTCCACCATAATTAATAATTAATAATTAATAATTAAACTAAACTAAATCACACGTCACTTCCGCTTACGTTGGAGAATTCTTACAAAACAATACGCGGCTGTTCTTTTAAAGCGGCTAAATTTTATCTCGGTAGGCGGTATGGGACTAAATAGTTAGCGGTTGTATTCAAGCGTCGAATGGCTGGCGCAAAAAATGCAAATAGTATTTGACTCGAGCCAGCGACCTCAGGTTAATTCTAAGGTAATGCAGACCATTCCACCACCCTGCTATTGCTTTGAAGAGTAACAGTAGCTTTTATATGCAGTATATCTGGCCAGCTGGGCCGCACGAGTGGAAGGCTGTTGACGTACATATGCCATCTGATAGGGACTGATTTGGAAATTTAACTGAGATTTCGACGTGTTTTCTTTCAGAACGCCTTCAAAGCATGTGCTGGCAAATTTCAAAACACCCCTTATGCTTTGGTAAATTGCGGCGTTTTCTAAAAACGCATCTAAATCTCCAGTGGCCTTTTGCAAAATGCCTGTATACTATTCCATATCACGGCACTTTTTTTAAATGCCATTAATTGAGCATCTTTTGAGGCATTTTTCGTAGGCATTTTCTCCAGAACGCCTTTGAAAGAGATAATCTAAGGCACTTTTTTTATGCCTTCAATAAAATGCCTCCATTTCTTAACCGTGTTGTAGTGCAGTCGAGCCAAGGCATCAATCTCGAGCAAAACGGGCGTCCGGTTTCAGATTATAGCAGTGTGCGCAGCGGCGCATGTTCTCCTCCGGTCACTGCGGTCAGCGACGATACATACGTAGTGACTTCCTACGTAGGGAACGCGCCGTCCTTTCGCGGCGGCGGCGGCGGCAAAGGTGACTTGCCTTCGTTGCCAACCTCGTTCCTGAAGTGGCCAATGACAAAAGCCTTTTCCCCTAGCGTGCGTGCAGTTTTCATTTACCTTTTCTTTACGACGTAGTCGGCGACTCAGCGTTGGTATGTCCTTCGTGCTTACTAGTAGCTGCTGTCTTAAGCTTCCTAGAAGGGAGCATTAAGCCCCTCTGATTAATTACCGAATGCAGTTTATAATCTGACACATACTCCCTCCGTTCCGAATTACTCGTCGCAGAAATAGATGTATCTAGATGTATTTTAGTTCTGGATACATCCATTTCCGCGACAAGTAATTTGGAACATAAGGAGCGGCAATAGATATATGAGACGGCTGCGCCAACCTGCAGGCTAATAATCGTCCATGAACGGTGTGGATGATGAGATGATTGCTGATGAAAAAGGATAGCCTGATGGGTCGTCTCATCTCCCCGGCTGCTGAAATGGCATACGGAACCGGTAAACAACACGTACGTACCCCTTGGTTCCTTCTGCGCTAAGTATTTAGATATGTACGCGTCATTGTCATACGTACATATCCACTGCCCACTCTACTGGCGTATACGTGTGTCGCACCCTCCACCTTATCAAATTTTCAGTACACCTTGTGTCAATTGTGGTGTTTTCTGGGACCGAAATGCAAATACGCAAATACATGTATTCCCTCCGTTTTTTAGTCTGCATGTAAAATTTATCTAGAATTCGTAAAGTTTGATCATGTTGATAGGAAAAAATATCAATATTCGCAATACAAAATCAACATTACTAGATGCATCATGAAATTAATTTTCATGCTCCTACTATATACCTCCGGTATGGCAGATGTTTATATATTTTAATACAAAATAGGTTAAACTTTAGGCAGATTTCAAATAAATTTTATATGCAGAGTAACAAGAAATGAAGGGAGTACATACCATAGCTAGACTGGTAGTGTAGTTCCGAGACAAAATGCGGTAGCAGGCACGTCGCTGACAACCAACAACGCGTGAGTACCGAGTCATCGTACTACACCCTCTGTTTGAAAACAGTATGCACGTATCCATCGTATTCTGTATTAGTATTCGCCATTCGTTTGCTTACGGGGCCACAGTGATGCGCGCGTACAGGCCCTGTGACGTAACACTGGACATTTAATTCAATGGGCACAGTCAAGGGAAAATGACATGCATGCACGTACAACTGACTGAGCACAACAAGTTTTTTCTTTTTTTGAGAACTGACTGAGCACAACAAGTTGCTACATATTTCTTCCGCATAATACGACCACTTGTGGAGCAAGACCTTCCCACTAGGCACTAGCAATACAAGTTGAGAAAACTCTCGTTAAATTTACATTTGTTTTTCTAGAAGGACATTTGTTTGGGTTAAATTGGCGCGTTGCTACATCAAAGTCAACGGCAAAATCTTCTACTACTCCCTCCGTTCTTTTTTATAAGACGTTTCAGACAGCTGAGATTGAACTGTTTTGGGCACTGTCTGAAATGTCTACAACGTCTTATAAAAGTGAACAGAGGAAGTAGTTTAAATCATGCGCAACCAGATGCATGAGCCAACGGTCACAACTGGTCCAGGGGCGTGCCGTTGGAAGCGGAGCCAAGGAAATTTCCGGGGACGTGATCTCGAAGAGAGAGAGATGCGTCAAGGTCGGACAGTCAAATGTGATGAATTTACTTATGCAAAGGGATAGTATACAGTGTACGGTGGCAGTTACCCACCGTAGATCATGTATACTATGTCAATGAAAACAAATGTGAGCAACCAAACCCTAGGTAGGTTATTGTAAGAGTTAGGTAAGGTTGAATAAGTAAGAGAATGGATGAAGTTGCTGGGAATGTGAACACTTGCGTGGTTGAACAAACTCTATCTCTCCTTCAACAAGGCACGGCATGTGTGACCAATAAACAACAACCGGAAAGCAAATTTACTAGCAGTACTACCAAGTTTTTCTTTAACTGCCCTCGTTTCAGAAAAGTTTTCTTTAACTAATCGCTCGATATTAAATGTATATTTTGGGAGGATTGGATCTGATATCACCATCACATGTTAGATGTAGGCATGTAGTACAACCTAATACAAACAAATGTGCACGCTCAAAAAGCACAAAAGCACACATGCTCACTGCCAAAAGCTATCACCTTTTTTTTCATGTTCTCTTTTTGAGAGAATCACGAGGGTATACATGACATGGAGGAGAAATACTACAGTACTATAGCCCTAGGAAGTACTAGGTGACATTTTTTGATTTTTTTTGTCAAAAAAAACACCCAAAAAACCGAGCTGGATTACTATTTTTGAAATACATATAATAGGCTTGGCCCTTCTGAACTTTCCGATTGTTGTTTCTCGAATTTTGGTTGTAACTTCTCAAGTTTCGATAGAAAATATACTTTTTGTGTTTAGTGATATGAAAACTCACTATCACCTAGTTTCTCGTCAATAATAAGACTATATAGGAGAGATAGCCGCATGGTTGCACCTGAAGTAATCTACATGTTTGTTGAACTGATAAATTGCCATGAAACAATCTAAATGATTGCGAGAAGTTTGGTTGTGTTTCTATATATTTGAATTTGCTTTTACGATCCCTATAGCTTGTTTTTTTTGGTACAACATGCAATTCTAATTATGATTTTTTGTGCAATGGTAAAGAACATCCTAACATGCACGACTAATGTTTTTGATGGTTTTCTATATTGATATGGAAGTTCAAAAAATATTTCCCGTATCAGGTATTTGGTGCTTGAGAGCCAAAACATTGCACCCAGATTTACGACGGTAAACATGTGGATCTTGGTGAGAAAATATCCATGGATCCTAGACCCAGTTTATACGCGGAGTAATTTGTGTTTGTTCCCGCCACCCGTTGAGTTCAAGATCGGTGAGTACGCATAAGATGCCCCAATCCAAGTATGCTCTTAGGCGGTAGCTATGCCGGTCACAGGCAGCCAATGGGGTGGAGGTGCCGATGGGTCGACAAGTAGTGGGAGGAGACAACACATACATTAGAAAATGCAGGGGAGCCGATGGTGGATCTTGTATGGAGGAACCACCGTAGACGTAGAAGAAGGTAGGGAAACAATGGTGATCCAAGATTCACTGTGATGGGTGATGAAAGAGAGAGAGAGATAGTGACAATGATTGGGTTGATTGGAGGGGGCAACGTAAGTCATTGCCCCAACGACATCAAGTCTAGTATAGTGACACACAGGGTGATAGAAGATGGTCTGTTGGTGCCTTTAATGATTGGTGCTAAAACTGTACTAACTACTGATGGTCAAAAATGGGGTGAAGGATGGAGGGCAGATCTGTGACACGATCATCGTAGTTGAAAAGGTGCCATTTTATGTGAAGGAATGGCTTCCCCCAGATGCAGGTTGGATTAAGGCAAATGCAGTCGGAGCGCTATCTAAGGATGGACCCATAGGTGGTGGGGGTGCAATTCTTCGGGATTATCATGGCTCATTCATCGCCAGAGTGTGCCTTTTGCTATTGTCCACCACAGAACCAGAGCTAGCAGAGTTGTATGCTTCCAACGAGTGGTGAACCTGTATGTGGTGATTTAGGAGGGGGGAGTGTCCAGGAGCTAGTACTGGAATCGGACTACACAGGGATGGTCAACAAGCTCAAGTCAACGTTGAACCATTTTGTAGAAGAGGTGAAGAATCTGCTGCCCTCCATTCAGCAGGTTGAAGTGCGATGGGATGGATGATCCGCAAACGGTGCCGATCACGGATTAGTTAGGGAAGGTTGATGTAATGAACTTTTCAGAATGTGGCTCCATAATTTCCTGAGATGTAGTATTAGGAATGCTATGATCGCGGATTTATCCGAGGCCTTCTAATAAAAAGCAGTAATTCCATCTAGAAAATCTAGCCCACACCCATTTGGTGGCTAGTCACCATGGCGCCCTCGCATATATATTTTTAGAAACACAATACAGACCATAGACACACATAAACACACATCCCTATAAATGTACATATCACATCCTGTCCCTGTGAGCACCTGTAAAAGACTGAGCCGACACGATTTTTGAGGTTGACAAGGTCGAATAACCTCCTTTGGTGACTTAAAAATTGCCATACCCTACGAAGCATTAGGCGCGACTCGGTAAGACACTAAACATGTGTATCTCGGCCGCATAAACTGTTTAATTTGTACAATCCAAATACACAAAGGACATTATGACAAACAATTCCGCGTAGAGTACTGTACATTTTCCCCGGAAAGATGCCGTTTATTATTATTTTTTTAAGAAAAAACAATCAAAAGACATCCAGTAGAGTGAATGCCAACTGTACGCAGAAGGATGCCATTTATCACAGCTGCCTATATCTCTCTCGAAAGCTACCCTAAATAACATTCGAAAAATAGTAGGATCCGAGCGGAAAGCCGGCTCGCTTTCGAGGACCCCGATGCGAAGATTCCACGTACGTAGCAAGAGCGAGAGCCCCAGCAGTTTCCTCCGGGATGGGTTTTCTTGCACGTGACCGCTTAGGCCTAGGCGTGTGTCATGTGTGGGATATATACTCCTCCGGCTCCCCGTGATACCACTACTCGACGCATCCCCCTCCCCTCGCCCCCAAAAAAGTCACCCAGCCAAATCAAAACTCCAACCACCGTCAGCCAAGCGAACAGCAGCCCAGCACAGGACCGGACACAGCCCCAAAGGAAGCACACCGGAAGGAAGCATCCTCTAGACTCTGCAAGCCTCCAAGCCTTCGCCGCCGCCGCGGTCGCCTCCCCACCCGGTCCTCGCGCGCCGCCGTTGCCACAGCAGCCACCGCCACCGCGTTTTCATCTGCCATCTGCGGAGACACCCATCTACTACTCTTCAGGCGAGGGCGGAGGGACACATACAGAGAGAGGGAGAGGCATGGGGGGCGGGCATTCGAGGAGCGAGTCGCGGGGGGACGGGAGCGGGAACGGGCGGTACGCGCACTCGGCGTCCTTCCAGCAGCCGCCGGCGCCGCAGTGGGGGCCGCCGGGGGCGGGAGGGTACCCGTACGGCGCCGGCCAGGACGCGCAGGGCGGCTACTACGGCGCGCCGCCGCAGCAGGGGGGCTACGCCGCGCCCTACCCGGCCTACCAGCCCGCGCCCGTCGCCGCGCAGCCGCCGCCGCCCGCAGCGCGGGCGGGGGCGGCCAACAAGCCGCGCCTCGACCGGCGCTACTCACGGATCGCCGACGACTTCCGGTCCGTGGAGCAGGTACGTCCCCTTGGTGATTTCGAGTTTGTTGGGATTGTTGCTAGTTCAAGCGGCGGCTGCAGTTTCGCGTGTTCGCCCGGAACTCTCGATGCGAATAGATCGAAACAGTGAATTGGTACCTACTAGATCCCATCTTTGGATTGCTGGGAAGTTGGCGGCGTCGCCGGTTTGCGCTTCGTAGTCGGTCAATCTGCGGCCCATTCGAGATTTCTGGAGAGTTCACGACGCTCCATTAGCCGGTCAACCACTCAACCGGATTGAGTTCACGCCGAATCAGCACAACATCACAAGTTAATCTCGTGGTCAACCATCAATCACTGTTGATGAATGATTCCCGCACGCGATAACAAAATAAATGAATTATACATGTTTATTGGGTGGTTGCCAGCTTGGTAATCATGTTTGCTTGTGCTAGTTGGTGTGTGTTGCTTGGTCTTCTCGAACAGGATAATGACTATGGGTGGCAATAATCTATCGCCTCAAGTTCTGGGATGCTCAGTCGCCGAATGTGCAGTGTAGATGCCTGTATATTGTCACACTGTGGTGCAGTTTGTCTGACAGTGACTTTCCTGATTAAATCTGTGCATCATACTTTCCTATCGGTTTCGCAAGTATGGCCCACTACATTTCTTACTGCAACTAGTAGCTTATCAATCAAAAGTTTGTTCACCAACTTCTGTTAGGTTCTGGCGTTCTTTCTGTAGTATACTGGCTTCAGCGTCAATAGTACAAGATTCAGGCACATAAGCAAACAATTGATTTTCAAAATCCGGATAGTTAAGAGTTGATAATGTGTTTGCAGGTTACTGATGCTCTAGCTCAAGCTGGACTCGAGTCTTCGAATCTCATCGTGGGTATTGATTTCACAAAGAGCAATGAATGGACAGGTTAGTGCTTGTGAACCACCTGTTTGCTTTATTCCCAATAATCAGTTCCACTGATCCTGATGCTAATGATTTGTTCCCTTTATCAGGCAAATTCTCCTTCCATGGACGTAGTTTACATCACATTAGCAATGTACCAAATCCTTATGAACAAGGAATCTCGATTCTTGGACAGACATTGTCTAAATTTGATGAAGATAACTTGATTCCCTGCTTCGGATTTGGAGATGGTAAAGATCGTGTAATAGTTGATCATTTCTCACCACTGTGACGATTCATCTAAATCATGCCCATTTGCTTACTTTTTTCAGCATCAACACATGACCAAGACGTATTCTGTTTTTACCCTGATGAGAGACCGTGCAATGGATTCTCAGAAGCTCTTGAGCGATACAGGGAACTCGTTCCACATTTGCGCTTGGCTGGTAAGCTTAAGTCACCCCATTGTCTTTCAAGTAGGTTCGATTGGTGTGTTAGTTCTGAGTATTAATGTTGATTTTGAACAGGACCAACATCTTTTGCACCAATAGTTGAGATGGCTATGACCATCGTGGAGCAAAGTGGTGGGCAGTACCATGTTCTGCTGATAATTGCTGACGGACAGGTACTACGCTTTACCCTCTTCTGATGGTACATGTAATTGCACAGTTGGTAGTTCTGACTCCTGGGCAGTGGGCATGCTAGATATGCTTCATTTAGAATTGTTGCATTCCAACTGCAAGGTGCTTTTTTCTTTTTCTGTTAACATAGGCATGACTGTTTGTTTGTATGCATATCTGGAGTGCTGGTATGTATAATAATGAACATATAACAGAAGAATAACTTCTATATCTGGTAAAAGCTGTATAACTTTTATTTCAAGATCAAACTCCTATATCTGGCAAAAGCTGTATAACTCTTGAAGAACTTCAACTCGATATAATGTGTTTGCGAAATTGTAATCATTCTTCCAGGATATGTATCCTTCTTTTATTAATCTGAACTATGTACCCTGCACTGTAGTGTCAAACTGTGCTCTTCACACTTGATCAAATAGTTCATATTTGTGATTATCATGTTTTCATTGTTCTCTCTGCTGTATAAACCTCAAAACTGGATATCTTCTTTATGTTCTCTTGTTAACTTGTGTACTTTACGTAGGTTACAAGGAGTGTAGATACTGCATCTGGGCAGCTGAGTTCCCAAGAGCAAAAGACTGTTGATGCCATTGTGAGGGCCAGGTTGGTCCTTCATATTGCCTTTGTTATAATGTTTTGATATGTACATAGTCATGTGCACCTCACCCTCATTTTTGCAGTGACCACTTGCTTTATTGTGTGCATTGAATTTATTGCCCTCCCATGTCATGGATGTTGCTCATCGCTTCAGTTTTTTGTTTATGTATGCAGTGAACTGCCGCTATCTATTGTGTTAGTAGGAGTTGGTGATGGCCCATGGGACATGATGAAGGAATTTGATGACAACATTCCTGCCCGGGCTTTTGATAATTTTCAAGTAAGTCACAGGGGAACGTACTGATAAAGATCTGATATGATTGATGTCATATGTTTTTTCCTTTTCCGAACCTTGACTGGCTGACGCCATTGTAACACTGAGAATCTTTTACTTGTCCAGTTTGTGAACTTCTCGGAGATAATGTCTAAAAACATGCCACAATCAAGAAAAGAGGCAGCGTTTGCACTTTCAGCCTTGATGGAGATACCACAACAGTACAAAGCAACTGTGGAATTAGGAATATTAGGGTATATGCTCCCCCACCCCTTTCAAGTGCTTGATTCGTTATTTTTTTATTCATTCTGAAATATGCACTGACTTGTATCGATGTGGCAAACAGTCGTCGTTCTATGAAGGCTCCAGAAAGGGTTCCTCTGCCTCCTCCTGGTGGAAGCCATGATGCTTATTCATATGGATCTAAAAGCTTTAGTAAACCTCAGCCTAGTACATCTTCATCAGCGTATCCTCCCTATGAAACTGCACATACTGCGGCCCCTGCTGCACCGTCTTCTGCTTATGATAATCAGGTAAAGTTTTCACCTGTCATAGATGCAAATGTCACCTGATCTTTTAATTTCCTACGCCCTCTGTTCACTTTTATAAGACCTTGAAGACATTTCAGACAATGTGCAAAACAGAGCCTATTTTGAGCTGTCTGATACAACTTACAAAAGTGAACGGAGGGAGTATTTCTTTACGCCAAATTTGCAGTCTCCAGCGCCTTACTAGCATTTCTCATGTGCAGGTTTGCCCTATCTGCCTTGTGAACCCGAAGGACATGGCTTTTGGCTGTGGACACCAGGTGAGTGGATTAGCGCATTGCTGTTGCTTCCTGGGAAATCATTTTCTGTTTTTGTGCGTGGGTTGAAACGTCGGTGTCAACATCCTTTCTAACAAAGCACTTCCTTTGCAGACGTGCTGTGAATGTGGACAGACATTGGAGTCATGCCCAATCTGTCGGAGTCCAATCACCACCAGAATAAAGCTATATTAGCAAGTGGTGGTTTGGATCATTGCGAATGGGTGGCGTTACTGGAGACCACCCCTGCGTCACACTGGACGATGGACTTCAAGCTCTCCAAGCCCAGTCCATGAAGGGCTCGATCGGCTCTCGGAGATTACACCAGGCATCGGTCTGCGTCGAGTTTTGCAGGGCCGATGAATCCGCCGTCCCAAAGATGGGAGCAGGGGCCGGTCTCGAGTATCTACACCCAACCAGGAATGATCCAAACTCCAGCGCAAGAAATGGATGCAGGTTTTCAAGGGCCATTGGCATGCGAAAACAACAAAAAGAGAGAGAAAAGAACAGAAAAACGAGAAACTGCTGCTGATGGATCCAGCGAACCGTGTGTGGTACTTGCAAGTGTGTACATATGGATGTGGTTCTTGAGCTGCCGTTTCACCCGGGATATGTTTGTTTTTTGGTTGATTGATGCGTCTGTACAAATCCGCAGTGTTCTCTTGCAAGGGAGGTGGCATTATTTTATTTTATTTTTCGTTTCGAATTGGAAGTTTCTTCTTGCTCAAATGGCGTCCAATGCAGGTGGTTCACCACTACTACTATGAGTACTGCTATTTTAGTGTCACGTTTGGCATGTTAACGTGCCCACGCATTGACACGGATACGATGGCCTGATAGTGCTAGTAGTAACTGTTATGTCACGGTTGGGCGCACGCACTGCATCATCATCCTGCGCGGCGGGATAGGCGTGCTCTAGGTGTCGGCGAAGAAGCGGTAGACGCTGGCGTTGTGCAGGATGAGTCTGACCGCGGCGGCGGAGGTGGCGAGTCCGATGGCCGAGGAGACGACGATGATGCTCCAGTGCCAGAGCCTGCACCATCTCCCGTCACACTCCCCTTTGATCTGCACGGCAGGCACAGTCGTCAAATTAACAATCCACGCACTGCTGGTTGTAAAAGAAATTTACTTACTTTGAGGACGATCATGCTGGGGAACATGAAGGTGAGCGGGAAGAGCGCGAAGGATCCGAAGAGGTTGACGAAGTCGCCCATGAATGGGAAGAGCGCGGTGACGAAGACGTTGACCCCGAAGAGCAGCCCCCTGGCGAAGAGCCTGCGCGTCATGTTGTAGCGCGAGAACATGCCCTCCTCCAGCCGCTGCAGCCCCGTGTCCATGCCCTCGTGGATCGGCACCGTGAACAGCTGCACCGGCATCATCAGCACCCATGTGTACGTACGTAGTGGCCATCACAACTTGACTGGAACAGACGAGAAGTAGAGTAAGTACGTACGTGCTGCGAGACGATGCTCTGGAGGAAGGCGGTGGCGTTGATGAGCACGGAGGCCCAGCGCGGGCCGGAGAGCTGGTTGGGCAGATACTCGGACGCGGCGGCGCCGTACGCCCAGTACCCGGCCACGCTGATCCCGTAGTACCCCGCGGCCCCCACCGTGTACTGCAGCGCCAGCGCCCGCCGCATGTTGCCCACCGCCGGCTTCCGCAGCGTCGACTGGATCTCCGGGAGCAGGCCCGAGGTGTTGCACACCAGGATCGCCGCCACGGCCCCCAGCGCGTTGAACGCCTTCTCCGCCTCCGTCCCGTGGATGGCGTAGTCAACCCGCCGCGAGTTCGACCTCCCTACGTACGCACGCAGTTCGTTACAACGTCAGTGAGCTTTTGCCTTTGAATGGTATAATGAAAATGCACGCACGCAGCACGCATATGCGTGGTCACCACCAGTCCACCAGTACCGTCTCGGACGAGGACGGCGAGCAGCGCGACGTCGAAGGTGACGGTGAGCGCGGCGGAGGTGGCCAGCCAGTTCCGCATGGCGGAGATGGTGGGCACGAAGTAGGCGAAGGCGAAGTAGACGAACCCCGTCGCGGCGATGAACCACTGCAGCCGCGGAGGGGTCTGGGTGAACTCCGCGCTGATCGCCTGCGGGTGGAAAGCAACGCACGCACGTTGACTACGGTTGTTATTAGTTAATTAATCGTGCTAATGCCATTATGACTCACGATAAAAAAAAGAAAAAAATATTTTTAAGGAGGTGATGGCCGATCGAACGGTGAACCTTGAGTGCTCTCCCGCCGAGCAGAATGAAGCCCATGCTTCCCAGGAGCAGGGTGGTGAACTGCAGGAACCAGGTGAGGTAGTACATTTTCCTCCCTTCACACGCACAGCAAGCAGAGCATAATCGGTGAGTACGTGTCGGATGCATTTCGTTCTCCATTGCAATTAGTCACGAAGCTCTCAAGTCATCGAGTCAGCCTAGCTAGAACGCTTCCTCGAAAAGAAAAAAACAAACTCTGGCTGCGTACCGAAGACGAAGCCCATGAGGTCCCTGTAGCGGATGAACCGCTGGCCGTCGACGACGTGGAGGCCGGCGAGGAGCCAGTTGGCGTACCAGGCGGCGGCGGCGAGGAGCAGCAGGCAGGCGGCGCCCCACCCCCACCCTAGCGGCACCATCATCAGGTTGGAGAAGCTGAGCACGTAGGCGCAGTTGAACCCCGTCACCAGCAGCAGCCCCACCTGCTGCCATGAGTCTGCACACGCACTCATCAAGTCATCATGCACCATTGCCATGCGTCTCGAAACTTAACAAGCTACTAGATGGATTATTGACGTTTACACGACGACGAACCTGTGTCCACCGCGTGGGCGGTGGCCGCGGTGGTGTACCCGCTGCCGTCGCCGGCGGCGGCCTTGTGCTGCGCTCCGGCTCCCGCCTCCGTGTCCAGCGACGAGGAGGCCATTGCTAACTGATGGCTTCTCTAGTTCTCTTTTTCTGCTACGTCGTCGAGCTGTGCTCAGCGAATCTGTTTGAACGACCTAGGCAGGCAGGCAGGCAGGGATGGAACCGGCGAAGGATATGGCCTAACAGCTCATATAGGCTCCCGGATATATAGACAGAGGAGTGAGGTCACAGACTAAAGGTCTTGTGATCATGCATGTCGTTGCCGGGATACAGTAAAGGTGCACCACTAGAGTCGATCGGCCTGCTCAGCACGAGGGCGGGCGTACGTACGTATCCATCCGGCGCGCGAGTGCGTAGGCCCCCTCCCCTAAAAACGACCTACGTGCGAAATCAAATCAGATCAAATCAAACCGCAAGTGGCAACAAAATGTGATGTGATGTCTTATTAAACGTGACGCTCCTCGATCCAGCAATGGATCAACACAAAAGTGTGGGATTTGAACGTCATTTCTTTCATGGTAACACGGGTTTCATTTACAGAATAAAGATCTAGTTACAAGACATGTAAACACCGATTTTACATGACCGAAAAGATTGGAAAATCCTATGCAAAATACTAGTGCATGTTCCTCTCCTTCGGCACCACCAAAGGGTAAAAAGACATATCACCTCTTCATCCAAGCTCGACGCGGTTTCATCGCTAATCAGTAGCTTTACGGACCTCCATAGTAGTTTGTCAGAAGCAAAACCATAACAGTTGAAAGAATTAATCAGACCGGGGCAACATGTTCCTGGACACACCGTCGAACTTCAGAACTGACACCCCCGCATGACAACGATGTCGGAGGAGGAAACCATAATTGTTGGCCTCCAACCACAGACCCAGCACTGGTAGAAAAAGGGCCTGTTGTCCCGGTTCGTAAGGGCCTTTAGTCCCGGTTCCTGAACCGGGACTAAAGTGTCGGTACTAATGCCCTGTCCCTTTAGTCCCGGTTCAATCCAGAACCGGGACTGATGGGCCTCCACGTGGCCTGTGCACGGAGCCCAGGCAGGAGACCCTTTGGTCCCGGTTGGTGGCACCAACCGGGACCAATAGGCATCCACGCGTCAGCATTTCTGTGGCTGGGGTTTTTGTTTTTTTTGA